>NC_083419.1:75633487-75739653 GCF_020745735.1 Hemiscyllium ocellatum
AAATCTGTATTTCACAGCTCAAAATTAAACATCAGATGTGTTAAGTCAGTGAAGTACATTCTGGAGCAGTGAGTAGTTAAAGTTAATAATGGTCAGGGTATGGTGTCAGGAATCACCTCATGGCCAAAGTGATCACCAAACTTGTGATTCATCTGTGTCAAACACCACCTACATGTTCCTTGGTGCAGTTCGTAGTGGTCTGCAGAATGAATATCTATATTCAGAGTTTAAATATGAACAATAATAATGGCAAGAAGTGAACACGATATGCAAGAACAGTAATACAGTAACTGGTTTATAGAAAAAATATCTGGACGGTGTGACTTACCAGTGACAGAAACGATATACAGGAGAGGATAATAAAAATATTGAATAATGTGAAGAGGATAATAGATCCCTGAATATAATGGCAACCCATCATAATATGTAGAAAGTGACCAGACATAATGTCCATTGTTGTAACATTCCAGTCTATTGTTCTCAGATTCTGATTCATTTTTGGAACATTCCAGTCTAATATTCTCAGATTATGATCTCTCCTCCACCTCTCTCTAGAGCTGCTGATCCCTGCTAGTACTGTCGGTGATGTTCCCACACATACTATGGCATAACACATTGAATGGAGCTCACTTGTCATTGGAAGATGGAAATCTTCCACTGATATAATTGCAAAACATGGATACTGATATTAATCACAGTCATTGAACCAACAGGCTCAGTTAACCTATGTGTTACATAACATTTCATGTCACAATAAAGAGGGATATTTACTCAGTCTGAATGGAATGGATGAGGGTTACTGACAGATGGACTACAAATCTTTTATTTTTAAATAAGTGTTTTCCTTGTATGTGGGAGTATTGCCAGAACACTGCAGGGCTGCATATGTTCCACTCTGTTTATAAAGGAGACAGGAATAAAATAACAGACCAGCTGCATAAGATGCCTGGTAGGGAAATTTCTGGATACATTAACTCAAGTGAGAAAATGAGGATTGCAGATGCTGGAGATCAAAGTTGAGAGTGTGGTACTGGAAAAGCAAAGCAGGTCAGGTGGCATTCGAGGAGCAAGAAAATTCGGCGTTTCGGGCAAAATCTCTTCATCAGTAATCGGGCTTTGGCCTGAAACATCGATTCTTCTGCTCCTCGGATGCTGTCTGACTTGCTGTGCTTCTCCACCACCACACTCTCGACTTGAATCTCCAGCATCTTCAACACTCACTTTCATCTATACACTTGATCCAGCCACTTCTGTAATGCTGCCTTTAATTGTGTTCTCACTGCTGTAAGAAAGATGTTGTCATATTTGAAATGGTGCAGACATGATTTACAAGTATGTTCACGGTGTTGGGGGGGGGGGGGTGGGGGTGCGGGCGGGGTGGGTGATGTTGAACTACACGGAGAGTATGAATGGCAGGGGCTATATTCCCTGCACTGTTGAGTCTGAGGAGTGACCTTACTGAGGTTGAACGCGCTGAATCCCGATTCTCCAAGACGAGCAAAGCCAAAGGCCAGGGAAATAACAGAACAGTTATTCACATTAAAACTGGACACAATTACTCATGGGACAACAAGTTGGCGAACTATGGAGATAGACCGAAGAATGTGACTAGCCAGAGGAGTCAGAATTTGTAGGGTCCAATCACGTGAATGGGAACAAAAATAAAGGCATTGCCATATCAACTGACATGATTAATTATATCACATTCTCAATCCACCTCACAGAACCAGCCAAGACACCATACACCCAGAGGAGACATCTGTTGAGCATTGAGCACTGTGCAGACCAAGCTAGTGTACTGCTGAAGACCGCCCTACAATCGGTCCAGAGTGGAACACTGTGCAGACCTCAGCAGTGCACTGAGCTACAAACCCAGATGAGATACGTGACCAGGGTGTGAAACTGTGTCCACCACCCCAGTACATTTCTCAGAGAAATGTGTTAGATCCCTGCCCAGTGTAGGGACACTTGCAGCCCATGCTGTAAGTGATAAAATGTGCAACTCCATATCTACACTGTGCCATGATAAGGGGTGCGTTGGCTGTGAACATCACTGCCAGAGAGAGATGGCCAGGGAATCAGTTTAAATATCCCTAAATGGGAGGGGATTGGGGTAAAGACAGAAAGGACAAGATTGAGAGACAATGTCATGGAAGGATGTGATCACAGGTTCCAAAATGCTGAACTGTTGACTTTTCAATAGTTTCGTGTGACATAAGCCAGTGTTTCCAGGAATGATAGTTGAATGGAATATTGGTGTGAGGTCAGATGATGGAGAGTTTTCGATGAGCATTTATTCTGCAGCTTTGTAACTGGGAGTACGGTCAGCACAGAGTTCGACTCATTGGCTTGAATCTAACAATAATTTGTCTCAATATTATTTTCAATACTTGTGACAGAGACATCGTCTACATGAGGCGGAGCTAGTTTCCTGGTGTTATCTTATTGATCTCAGCTCATTAACTACCCACCCCACCCCATGGTTTCCATCTCATTCAATGCCAGCCCGATTCTCCCACCCATCATGGCTGGAGGTACTCACCATCACCCGGATGTCCCTGGATATTCCGTGATCCCTGGCACTGGTGCCATCTTTAAAAGGCCATTTGGCACATAGTTGAGCTTTCTCAGTTGAGAGTTGCACTGCACAGTTTACCCCGAGCATGGCAGACCACAGTTTGTCTGCAGGGGAACGGAGGTCCTGTTGAATGCGTTAGTACAGAGGGGGGGCATTCTCTTCTGAGAGGGGGCCACACCACCAGCATAGTCTGAGCTCATCACCCAACTCAGTGCAGTATCTTCAGTCTGAGGAAATATCCAGCAATATATTACAAACATCAACAACGTTCCCCGCTTTCTCAGGATAAGAGTCACTGTATTCTCTCTGCTCCCTCACACTCACCGTATATCTGTTATTGCACCGACCCCCAAACAAGGCTCATGCTCCATCATGCAGCTCTCGCTCTCTCTCTTTCTCTCTCCATCCATTTACTATACTCCCTACATTAATATCACAGCATGGATACAACACTGTGGAGTGACTCCCTCCGGGGACCTCAGATTTCCTCTCTCCCCACCTATACCAGCACTTGCAGCAGGGCCACCCACTCCTACCCTCACTCTCCCCCCCCCCCCTTCTGCTATTCCAGCAGAAACAACCTGGAATAGGACAGTATCAGAAACATCTACCTAAGAGAGCAGTGGAGGCTGACTTTGATAAATACTTTACTGAACAGAGTCAATGAGAATGTGGCATAGGTTTGAGGAGCTGAATGGTCTATTTCTTTCCTATTGGTTGTGCCCTCATTTCTAAAAAAAAGAGGGGGACTTGCTGATTTAACAGTTCATACACTGTTAAATCTAGAGGTTCCCCCATTTAAGATTGAGATAAAGATGTTCCTATCTTATTAAGGTTGTGCAGTCTGTGGTATTCTCATCCCCAGGGAATAGTGAAGACTGGGTTATTGAAGATATTAAAGTCTGACCTTGACCGACCTTGGTGGACAGGGAAGTCAGTGTTCATTGACAATAGCCAAGAAAGAGGTTTTCAGCCGCAACAAACCAGTCATTATCCTGAACAGCTGAGCAGCTGTCTGGAGCTCCTATCTCATTTGTTCCCTCACTGCACTCCTTGAGGCTGTTACAGAGGGAGAGGAAGACCCCATTAAGCCAGTCAGTAACACTGTAATGAGGCAGGAGGAGCCCATTCTGCCCCTCTAAGGAGTTATACAGGAAAAGAATGAAGGATTCAGACATAGTGTAATAGATATATACATAAGGAAAACAGACCCTTTGGTCCAACTCAACTGTGCCAACCAGATGTCCTAAACTAATTTAATCCCATTGACCAGCATTTCGGCCATATCCCTCTGAATCGTTCATTTCCATATACACATCGGGATGACTTTTAAACATTGTAATTATACCAGACTCCACCACTTCCTCTGGCAGCTCTTTCCAGACACACAGAATGCTCTGTGTGAATATATTGCCCTTATGTCCATTGTATATCTTTCCCCAGTCACCTTAAACCTATGCCCTCTCGTTCTGGACTCTCCTACCCCAGGAAAACGACCATTCGTAATTACCAAATCCATGCCCCTGGTGATTTTATAAACATCTATAAGGTCATCTCTCAAAGACAATAGTTTATTTAATGTGTAGTGACTGCGACAATTTTTCAACACAGCACCAACAACCAAAAATGAAGTGTAAGATTATTGATTGTGTTGTTAAGGGGATGCATGTTAATCAGGCTAATAGGAAAATCCCCTCTTCCTCAGTGTCTGTCTGGTGAAAATTGAGCACACGACGGATATTACAGAATGTTTTTTTTTGCTGCACCTGAAAGACAGCATGTTTGAGCGGGTAGAGATCCCGCCCCCCTCCAAATCTTAGTCTATATTCTGTGTTCATCTTTTAAACTCTCAGGGATCAGGATCATTGCCGATATGAACTCCACCTGATCATCTGACAATAAATGGCCTGAAGGAGGATCACTGAGATCAGAAACAAATGACAACCAGCTACACTGTACAGCAGGAGGCCATGCAACCTTTCTGGGCAGGTACACAGGAAGAGGGCAGTCCTGGTCAGCTACCAGGAAATACCGAATGGAGATACTTACGTATTTTCAAGTTGGAAAGCTGCAACTAGTGGAATTCCTGAGGGATCAGAGTGAGGCCATTAACAGCTTACAATGTGGATTATTGCTTTGGATGAAGAGGCTGAATGGAGTGGAGTTCAATTTGCTCATACACCAGGATAGTCATTCAATAAGATGCCAAGTGGAGACAGAGTCTGCAAAAGGATACAGACACGGGAGGGAAGTGCGTCTGTAATGTGATACAGACAGGAGAGGGGAGTGACTAAACCTTGGCAAAAAAAAAGCACAATGTGGGTGATGGGAAGTTTGTGTTTTGGAGAAAGCATAAAACAGCAGTAAATTATATAACTGGAGGCAGGATGCAGAACTCGGTGGTACATAAATCACATCAAGTTAGTCTGTCGATACAGCACGTGATCAGGAAAGTAAATGGAATGATACTTTTTCTTGCAAGGGGTATCGGGTCTGATCTTAAGGCTGTTTTACTGCGTCTGTACAGGCCGTTGCTGAGATAATATCTGATGTACTGGGTGTGGGTTTAATTCCACTAAAGTGAAAAACAAATTGCTTTAGAAACATTTAAAAGATGTTTGTCTTTAGTCATTCTTGGGGTGAAGACATTGTTTTATGTGCGGATAAATGTTTAGGCCTGAGAATGAGAAATGTTTAATGACCATATAAGATTTTCAATATTTCATCTTGTATGGGAGAAACGGCTGGGGAAGTAATTTAAGATGAAGATGTATTCATTTAAGTACAGATATTGTGAAAACATTAAAAGTTGCATTTTAGAAGAATACAGGACATATAAATACATCTTCAAATCTAATTGGGTTATTTGTTACGGAAGTATTGGCTCTGCACACGGCAGCAGCAATGATGTACTGACATGGAGAAGGGAATACAATGGAGTCGTACAGTTCAAACACCATCCAAAGAGACCTCATTTGGTCCATTTTGGAGCTGGATAATGTTATTGTTTGATTCAACTCAGAGAGGGAGAAAATGTAATCTTCCAAAGAAGGAACAGACTGTTGCTCGTTCTCTCTCCATGTTCCTCCTCCCAGCAAAGTGTGTGAGCTGCAAACTCCTCAGTCATCTTTACATCTCATGGAGGATTCCTGTTCAGGATTCACTGGAGTCTTCCCACCACCTGAAGTAAAGAGAATTCAGCTTAATCCACCTGCTGCAGGAAGTGATCCCATTACAAGTAGCTTGTAGGAGCAGAATAGCTCCATAAGCTGAATGGTATTTGGAATAATCACTTATATTTCCTTTCGACATGAGTTCGATTAATATTTGGGCACAGTTCTTCAAAATTAACGCTCTGCCGAGACGTTGTAATTCTGTTCGTCGTCAAACGTGTGCATGTGTCAGTATTTTTAGAAAGGGAAACATCGGTACTCAGATTTGCAATATGCAAATTGTTTGTCATTCATCTTTCCATCGTAGATTGAATAACTCTGTTTGGATCATAAACTTCTTAATTTTAACAGATTAAAGAATCCTACCATTCTTGTTCCGAACCCTGACCCAGTCTGAGCTTATATTGTTGGTGAAATCACTGTCCCGGTTACACGAGCATTTGCAGTGAGCAGCGGAAGCGTGGGACGAGGAAAGGGAAGAGATACCTGATCTATAGATCGGTGAGCCTGATGTCATTAGTGGGCACATTGTTGCAGAGGATTGTGAGGGATATGATTTGCATACAATTGCAAATGCAACTCCTGATTAGGGATAGTCAATATGGTTTTGTGCATGGTAAATCATTTCTAACAAAATTCAATTGCCTTTTTGAAGAGGTGACAAACAAGTTTAATGAAGGCAGTTTGATAGCCACTATCCATACAGCCTTCAGCAAGGCATTCATCAAGATTCCGCATGACAGACAAATTGCTATGTTTTGATCATAAATAGATCCAAGATAAGCTTGCCAATCCACTGCAAAATTAGAGTGAAGATAGGAGGTAGAGGGTGGTAGACGACTGCTTTTCAGACTGGAACCCTGTGAACAGTTCTGTAACACAAGGTGCTGAGTCCACTACTTTTGTCATTTATATAAATGAATTGGATGTGAATATTTGCCTGTTTATTATGCTTACAGGTGACATCAAAATTGGAGGTGCAGCGGCCAGCAGGATTTACCTTGGAGTACAATGGGACCTTGATCAGATGGGGCAATGAGCCAAGCAGTGACAGATGGAGGTGAATTTAGATAAATGTGAAGTGTTGCATTTCGGTAAGTTAACATACGTCCGGACACATACAATTAATGGTGGGGTCCTAGGGAGTGTTGTTGAACAAAAGAGTGCAGGATCATAGTTCCTTAAAAGTGAAGTCGCAGGTAAAAAGGGTGATGAAAAGGGGGTTTGGTGTGCTTCCCTTTATTGTTCAGTGCATTGAGGATGCAACTTGAGAGAACATATTACAACTAGGCAGGATGTTGGTGAGGTCATATTTAAAATATTGTGTCTATTTTAGTTCTCATTACTATAGGAAGGATGTTGTTAAACTTGAGAGGGTGCAGAAAAGATTTGCAAGGATATTGCCGGGCATGGAGGGATTCAGCGACAGGCAGTGGCAGGACATACTTGGTACTGTTTACTCTGGAGCATTGGAGGCCGAGGGGTGACATTATAGAGGATTATGAATCATGAAGAACATGGATGATCTGAATAGCCAAGGTCTTTTTCTCAGGATCGGGGAATCTAAAACTACAGGACAAAGGTTTAAGGAGAGAAGAGAAAGGAGTAAAGGGATAACATTTTCATGCAGACTGTGGCGTGGATATGGAATGAGTTATAGGAGAAAGTGATGCAAGTTGCTCAAGTTACATTTAAAAGACATCTGGAAGCGCACATTAATAGGAAGGATTTAGAAGGATATGGGCCTAATGTTGGCAAATAGGTTGAGATCAGATTGGGAGGTCTGAGTTATGTGGACATGGTTCCCTGCTGTATGATACTGCAAGAGAGTTGAGGAGAAATCATAAAAGGGCCATTTGAGTGGGAATTCTCTTCTCCAGAGGGATGTGGTGCCTCTTTGTTCACATTTATTCAAACTGAGTTCATTAAATATTTGACAGAGATTGAGTCGTGGATAATGGAATACAGACAGTAAAGTGGGACTGAGATCACAACCTGATCATCCACAAACTTAGTGCCTGGTGGAGCATTTTCATAATGTCGAACGGCCTAACCCTGTTCCTGAGTGCGATGCTCCATTTTTCCAGTCTAGACAGGAGCAGTTGGAGGATATTTACTGCTATACCCTGGTGCACAGGGAAGACCTTTCAGAGATCTTTCCGTGATCTAGCTCCCCTGAGTCTCTGGAATAGAGAATTCCTGACATCCACTACTCTCTGTTTAAAGAAATCGTTGCCCGCTCATACACTTTGATACATTGATATGAGCGATAGAGGTGAACACAAGGACTTAGTGAAGAGCGACTGGCCCTGATATCAACGCAGTATTTAACTGAGGATGAAATCAAGAACCCTGAGCAAAGTCGCACTTCATGAGAATCCGTTGCAAACTCTCCAGTGTTTGGAGTTATTCACAACACAAGGGAAGATATTTATTATCGTTGGGCATCAATAATCTCACCCGTGGGACATCACTGCAGGTGATCCTCAGGGTATCTACCTCAGCCCAGGAATCTCCAGTTTGTCAGTGGGAAATCCATTAAATGTGGAAGCAGGCCATTCAGCTCATTGAGGTGGCACCGGACAGAAGTGGGGATATTCACTCTAGGTTACACAATGTTCAGAAAACTTCGTCATCCCTCAGTTCCTAAAGTAGTCTGTGTCCATGCTCAACAAGAACTGGACAGCAATCAAGCCTGTGCTGCTAAACCGTTGGTAACATTCATGGATCAGCTCTGCCAGACACTGTACATTTCCAAAGTAAACGGAGGAGTTCACTCAGTATCTCAATCTGGCTTCACAACAATATGGGATAGTCATTCAGCCCATCAAAGCTATTGTGCAAAAAGAGGGACAGCCCATTCAGTCCCTCCTGCCTGTTACACAGGAAGACAAGCAGTCTGCTCACTCCCACACATCACTTACACAGGATCAGAAAGTGAACACTTCACACCCGGAGTCATTAAATTGGAAACGGAATAAGTCATTCAGATTCTCTAGTCACTAACCAAGTAACAGGAAGGTGTCAGAGATCACAGATAAATGGAGCAGGGTCTGCACAGATAGACTTGTTCTTCAAGTTTCATTACTCATAGTACATATATGCTATTTTAACATGGTTTCCTGGGAGTAGGAATGAAGCCAATTTTTTAAAACCAGTTTCAAAGGTATTCTCCTCGCTGAGAGAGCATATCCATGTTCTGTCTGGATGTCAGAAGCTGGTGGCGAATGAGAAACTGTTTCAGAATGAAGATATTGTGGCTTCTGACAGGATTGTGTACAATGTAACATTGAATGCAGGGTCACACAGTAACTGTGCATGAAAGTGTTCAGAGTTCATTCAGAGCCTGTTCCTCACTGTCAATCGAAATGAGTCCTCTACACAGGCATGCAAACTATCAAGAATCGAGCATCCTATGGAAAGTACGGAATTTCTCACCTTATCAATGGCTGCTTGAGACATAATGAGTGTCCGTCCATAACCATCAAGTTTCAACTTCTTGTTCTGTAACAGTGCTACAGTGTAAACACACAGTTACTTCACTATCTCCTGATGGTACCATCATGCCAGGGTTCAGACTGGTGAAACTCCATTGCACTGTCTCGGTGACATGGAGATCATTATTTATAAAGCAGACTCAGCCTGTACACATTACACCAAATACTGGCTCAACAAAACGCTTCCTTTGAGTAAAATATATTTACTCTGGTATTTTAATAATTTTCCATGACGGACCACATATCCTATACAGTAATAATTACTTCCTGCACCATACGAATCCTGTTCATGACTTATAGCCAAAGAACATCCACGTCCTTTTCAACAACAGCCCTTCCCAACCTCTCACCATTTAACAAACTTAAATGTGAATGATGGTATTTGTTGTTCATATCTGAATCATTTTTATACATTGTGCACAGTTATTGCACAAGAACTGATCCTTCTGATACCCCACAAGCCTTCCGTCCAGAGAAAAAAAACACTACTCTGTTCATTTTGTCCATGATCCAATTTTTAATCCATATGGCATATATTCCACCACTACCTACCCATGGACTCTAACATTCTCCACCAACCTGCATTCAACAATGTCAAATGTCTTCTGAAAATTCAATTACTCCACTCCCACTGTTTCTCAATTGTCAATGATATAACGGGCAGAGCCCACAAACTCCAGCAGGTTTAGCAAAGATCATTTCCCTTTACTGAATCTGGCCAAAATCTATCAAATCACATAATTATTTTCCAAGTGTCTAGCAGCCACATTCTTATGAAAGGTCCCAGTGTTTTTTTTCTTATAGCTGACATCAAACTATTCAGTTTTCTGTTTGCCCTCTCCGGCCTGTTTTAAATATTTAGGATTACAATTGCTGCTTTCCAGTCTGCAGGATCCTTTCTAGTATGTAACCAGCTTTGAAGAATAATCAGTAATCCTTTTGCAAGCTCTGTTGCCATCTCCTCAACATACCAGGATGGTACTCATCAGATGCAGCACCTTACTAAACTTCCATTTGATTAGATTTTTGAAAACATACTCTTTATTAATTCTAGTTTTGTGCAGGTCTTCATTTTCACTAGTTCCCCTTTCCCTAGTATATCTGGAAATTTGCTTCTGTACCTTCCGCAGGGAGATGGACTCAATGTATTCCTCTCAGCTGGCAGATGGCTTCTGGAATATTCCAGAATTAATCCAGTTCACTTCATGGTGAGTGTCAGTACAGTTCTGTCCCTGGCGTGAGGCTACAGGTGACACAGCTCAGTGACTATCCTCATTTTTGAAAGTTTCACACTTTACGTTTGGAATTGTTTCAGCTTAGAAAGATATTCCTGAAAATCCCAGGGAGGATAGTACAATGCCCAGCCCTCCCCCGCACAGAGTTTCCCTTCTGTGTAGTCTCAGCCCATTTGTTTCCAGTGGACCCAGACACTCTGTAAATGCAGTTTCCAGAGTGTGGCAACCAGACCCTTTGTCTCCCTGAATGCATGCAGCAGCTGATAACACAAACCTGAGAAAAGCATCCACAGAATCTCCCTTGACTGTCTAATGACAGGCACAAGTCTAATTCCCACAAACACAGTGCACACACTCCTTGTAGAAAATGTTCATCTTTCTGGCAGAAAAAGCCGTTACATCTCTGACAGTCCAACAGTAACGGTCCCTTTCTCTGAAGAAGCTGTTAACAATGTGACATTACATTTCTCTGTATCTCAGCGACTATAACGGCAGCACAAGGTTTGCCAATTGAGTTGATCACCACACTCAGAGAAGAGCAATAAAGGGAATACAACTCACTTTAAACCGGGCATATCTAGATTGACGTGATATTCAGGAATATGGGGCAAGGATATATGAAGCTCCCTTTTTATTTTCCCTTTACTTCATCATCAGCGATCGCTTTGTTTGCTTTTCATTTCTCTCTCTGTCTCTCTATCTCTTGCTTGACATTTCTCCATCCATTCGACTAATCTCCCCCTCACTCATCCAGCCATCCCTGATAAAAATAATATTTTATCTCAGTTGGTGTCTGTGTTGATGTAGGGTCACTAGACTTGAAACTTTATGTTTTTTCTCGTGACAGAGGCTGCCATATTTGCTGAGATTCTCAAACATCTTCAGACGCTGAAGAATTTTATTTCAAATCTCCTGCGTCCACAGTTCCTTGGTTTATTTCACCTTTAATGCTTTTATTTCATGGGATGTCAGCATCACTGGCAAGATCAGCATTTGTTGACCATCACTAACTTCCCTTGACTGTGAGGCCATTTGTCAAGACAATACGGAGCCAACTATGTGGTCGTGGTTCTGAAGTCACACTTAGTTTCTTTACCAAAGGCTGTAAGTCAAATAATGAAAGAAATCCTGATGGTTTATGATTGCAGTTAGTAAAATGAAATTTCGTTTCAATTTTTGTCATTCGAATTAAGTTCTGTCATTGGCTTTGATAGGATTTGAAACAATGCCTTTAATGTCATAACCTGTGCCTCTGAATTACCCGTCCAGTGGCATCATTACTCTGATAAGGGGTCCCTATTATGAAATAGCCTGAGAGACAAGAACAAGTATGTGTTCAAAATATTTGCAATTGGAGGAGTGGTCAGAAGAGAACTTGAGCCGTAAAATCTGAAGTTAACAAGGGGGCAGGTGGCGGCTCATTCAGCAACAGCACTGAGGCAGAGCTGGAGAATGGGGATATTATAGAGGTGGGTGTGGGCAGGGTTGAAGGCAGAGAAAATATAGAGAAACAGTTGAGGGTAAAAGGAAGACTCAAGTGTCTGAACAATTTTGTTTTCTTAGATGTTTATGAGTGAGGAGTCTGAATTTGATGGAAATGAAGTGGAGTTTGTGACTGAGACAGAAGATAACAGTTAATGCATATGTTAAATATAAATAAATGAAATAGCAATAACCTTCACCATCTTTTATAGAATTGACAGAGATAGGCTTACCAGGAACACCAATACTAGCGAGGATGGGATAGTACCCAGCTTGAATAATCAACAGTACGGCTCGTATCCGCAACTCTAACCATGCCTCATCCAGAGAAAGCAAGTAAAGACCATAGGACAAACCCCTGCCCATTGTTGGAACTTTCCAGTCTAATATTCGAAGATTGTCTTCCTCTCCCTTTCTCTGTAGCTGTTGATCCCAATAATCTTGAGGATGACACTGCTGCTGATACTATGAGATAACAGGATGAAGGAAGCCCCTTATGAAAAGAAGAGGAAAACTTCCAGTGACACAGGTAAAATCCACGGAGACTGACATCAATCACAGTCACCGAACAAACAACTCCAGTTAACCCCTTTTACAACAACCCTGACATATGACAATAATACTTGGTTTGGTATGCTGGTGACATCGCTGACTATTGGCTGAATGGTTCATCTCGAATTGTAAAGTTAGATGTGAGGGAGAGAGATGATGCTTTCTCTTCACAAGCTAGATAAGTCTACTGTGTTGTGGCACGGTAGGAATTGCTAGGTTCCAGAGGCCGTCAGTCTCTGATCACCAGGCCTGCTGAATCCTTTGGCTTTAATTATTTATATCTAACATTGACAGTTATCTTACCAAAATTGCAGGGCTTAGGTACGGTTAGGCATGTTTGAGATGCTACTACATAGACAGTGTAGATCCAGTCCATTCCCTGTGGTCCTTGCAGCCGCGGCCTGGTCCTGTGGAGTGATGGTCAAGCTCTCACAGAACAAGGATTCATAGTTTTACCTTTTGCCATTTATTGCTGGCGTCTCAGCAGCATTGGAAGGCAGTAAATCTCTCCAGGCTGCTGCTCTCTCTCCATTAGATTTCTCACAGAAGTGTCTTTTAATATTTGTTCCTCCTGGATTGGAGAATTGCAAGTGTGTCCTGATGTTTTTTACATGTGTGTGTTTCTAGGATGTTACAACATTGGAGCAGTTACTATTCGGTAATTAAATAAGCTATTAATCTGTTGAATGTTCCAATAAATTAATTTTTTCCAAGTTCCTCTTGTTTTTGATGTATTTTGTCGACAATGTTTGAATAAATTGTGTTTTTTAATGTCGAATATTTTGATCAAAGGAATTGCATCTTAGACACAGCACCACACAATTACCTTTAAAATAAGAAAATGTTCGGGTCGAGACTACCTTCTTCATATATTGAGAGAGGCGTCTGTTCTGGTCCATGACAAGGAAGACAGATATTCATCTTTTAATTGGATAACTAATTAATGGACAATAAGTTGCAGAATACAAGGAGTTGGAAGCCGAATGCTTTGAGCTGGAGGATTCATAACTCTATCAGGAGTTATATCGGATGCACAATGGACTTCACAGACCCAGCCCAGACACATATATAACCAAATGATATATCTGCTCAGCATGGGGCACCGTGCAGACCAGGCTTAGTACAACGCAGCAGTCTGTCCAGGATGGAATACTGTGCAGCTCTCACTAATCTATCTGTCCAACATGGGGAGCAGTACAGTCCACACCAGTTCATTGATTCCGAAACCTGGGTGAAATGATCTGTCAATCATGTGGTAATATGCAGCACACAAAAGTGGGCTTGTTCTATAAAGGTGGCTAAGGTATCTGTTCAATATGGGGAGTTGTACAATTGAATTGATCTGTAAACCTGGAACGATTACACTCCCAAGCATGTTGAGCTGTGACCACCACCCCAGTGCATTGCTCATAAATACTGTGTTAGATCCCTGTCCACCGTGGGGAAACTTGCAGCCCATGCTGGAAGTGACAGAATGTGCAGTTCCTACACATTTACAGCTCCATATCTCCACTATGCCTTGACAATGGGGGTGCTGCGGTTGTGAACAGCACTGCCAGAGAGACATGTTAGGGAAGGTAGTTTAAATACAGAAGGATGCAAAAAAAAAGGATTTTGAGATAACGAGAAAGGGAGATTGAGAGACATTTTCATGGAAGATCACAGGTTTCAGAATGCTGAATTGAAGATATTTCAATGGCATCATGCACCGTAAGCCAGTATTCCCAGTAATGATTGGTGAATGGGATATCGCTGTGAGTACAGATGACAGAGAGTTTTGCATTTGTATTTGTTCTGCAGCTTTGTAAGTGGGAGTGGCCTCCGCAGAACCTTCGACTCATTGGGCTGAATCTAACAATATATGGCCTCAGTGCCATTTTCATTGAGTGTGACAGAGGGATTGTCTGCACGAGACCGAGATAGTTTCCTGGTATCTAATTCACCTCACTGACTACCCATCCACCCCATGATGTCCCTCTCATTCAATTCCAATCCTATTCTCCCACCCATCATGGCTGAAGATATTCAACATCGTCCGGATGCCCCGGATATTCTGGAAACACTGACACTGATGCCATCTTTAAAAGGCCAATCGGCACACGGTTGAACATTCTTTGTTTGGAACTGCACTGCAGTTTACTCTGAGGATGGCAGATAAGGGGTAATTACACCACGGTTTGTTGACAGGGGCACAGAGGTCCTGGTGGATGGGCTAGTACAGAAGTGGACCATTCTCTTCCAAGAGGGGCCCACACCACCAGATCCACTGAGCATGATCTGAGCTCACCACCCAGCTCAGTGCAGTATCTGAGGTCTGAAGAACTGTCCAGCAATACAGGACAAGTATCAATAACCTTCCCTGCTCTGTCAGAATAAGGATCAACGTATTCTCTCTGCTCCATCACACTCACTGTATATATGTTGTAGCATCGACCCCCGAACAAGGCTCATGCTCCACCACGTTCACTATTGCATGCAGTATCTTCCCTCTCTGTCTCTCTCTACCCACCCCCACCCGCCCCCTCTCAATTGCATTTTCAATACTACCATACGGCAAAATAATATTCTGAAGAACGCTGATCATGGCATGTTCCAGATAATGTTCCAAATAATTCAATTTTTCAGGAAACTGTCGGTGCCCTAGTATGTAACCCATAAGGGGAGGAGTAGAGAGACACGTTTTTGAACTCACATACAATTCAAATCCATCATGAGGCCATTCAGCCCTTCAAATGTGCTCTAGCATTCAATAAGATCGCAGCTGATCTGACGGTTTTCTCATCTCCATGTTAGAGAAATTTTCAGTTCCTGGGTTCCTGTCACTGACCAGACAACACTCAGGCACTTTTACCCAGGTTATCTTCAAGCGCCTGTTCCAGGGCATTTCCAATGGGAATGCACTCTCCAAACAATATATTCCAGCAGCTTGATACTTCTAGGTAATGATAAGCACATTTTCTACAGATCAGTCAGAAGTATACGCATATTTATGGTTAACGATACCAAATTACAATTAATAATTCTGGCTAATTAACTTGCCTCACTTTATTGTATTCACCCAAAGACAGCTTATAAACAATTGTCTCGATATAAAATTTAATTTTAGCAGAGAATAATTTTGTCCTCCACCGTTATCTTGACAGTCATCTGAATTGTACCTTTTTCCTTGTCAAGAAAGTTTCTCGTGCCCTTTGCCTGTGACTGTTTCTGTCTCTAACAGTTAAACAGTCTCCCATTTGGACGGCTGACTTGTGATGCACAGGGAGGCCAGCAGCGCAGGTTCAATTCCCCCACACTGACAAAGGTTATCATGAAGGGGACGCTCTCTCAACCTCACCCCATCACCCAAGATGTGGTGACCCTCAGAGTAAACCACGAGCGAGCTATCTCTAAGATAGAGAAGCCCCATGGTCCTTTGGGACAGTACTCTATCACTGTTGCATTTTAAATCTTTATCTATGTTCTAATTTTGTTTTACATAACATTACAAATAAAATCAGTGTTATTTGATACCCCTGTCAGCATTTCCCCCACACTGCACGTTCCTGCCTAATAGTCCTTTGGTCGTTGTTATTTATGAACCTTCCGTCTGTGCCTGAAAAAATCAATATCTCTGCCTCCAATACTCTGTGGGGAAGAGCTTTACAAAGACTCACAACTCGAAGAAAACAAACATAAAAATCATCTGAGGTTATTTTCTGTCTCTTTACCTGAGTAACGATATAATGACATTGGAAGCTTCGGATATGCTTCGCTTCACTTATTCCAGGGATTAAGGGCTAATATTATGAAGGCCTTTACAGCTTACTCTTTGAATGAGAGGCGATCTTATTGAAACATAAAAGTTTTTGAGGAGAGTGGATCAGGTAGATGCCCACTTGGTGTTTGTATAGTCCAAACTTGTTGTAATTGTCATAGAGTCTTAATAGTGTGAAAGCAGAACAGTCTGCCCATCGCATCCACACCAACCCACCAAGAAGCATCACACCCAAACCTGCCCGCCATATAACCCTATATTTCTCATGACTAACACACCTAACCGACACATGCCTGGGCACTATGGGCAATCTACCATGGCCAATCCACTCTAAGCTGTACATCTTTGGTCGGTGGGAGGAAACTAGGGCACTGGGAGGTAACCTACACAGACACGTGGTGAATGTTAAAAAAACGCATAGAGGATCGCACGAGGTTGGAATTGAACCCAGCGCCTTGGTGATGTGAGGCAGCAGTGCTAACCACAGCTCCACAATGTTCCTCCATTAGTTATGTTAATGACTTGAGTCTGACTAAAGAAATTTGCCTGACTTGTTCCTATCACTTAATCTTTCCCAGTCTGAGACCTTTCACATCGGCCATATCACCAATCTGGTTACATTTAATGTTTATTGTGAGCAGTGGAGGAGCGGGACTAGAAAGGGAAATAGTGATGCCCTCCAGCCTCAGTCAGAAAAGGAATGAGGAGAAATTCACAAAATGAGAATCCATTCAAGTGGGAAATCTCTTTCCCAGAAGTTTGGGATGGCCAGATCTTTATATTATATCGAGGCTGGCTTCGCCTGATTTTTAATAGACAGGTAAATCAGGGATAATGGTGCATGGGGAGAAAAGTGCAGCTGGTACCACAATGAGATGAGCCACGAGCTTACTTCCTAGTGGGGTAGTGTCAAAGGGCCGAATGGCCTACTCGTGTCCCTCAGCCCTGTGTCTGATGTTCAATTCAGTCCTTTGGACCTGCTACACAGAGGCACCGTGGGCGGCACGGTGGCACAGTGGCTAGCACTGCTGCCTCACAGCGCCTGAGACCCGGGTTCAATTCGCAACTCAGGCGACTGACTGTGTGGAGTTTGCACGTTCTCCCCGTGTCTGCGTGGGTTTCCTCCGGGTGCTCCGGTTTCCTCCCACAGTCCAAAGATGTGCGGGTCAGGTGAATTGTCTATGCTAAATTGCCCTTAGTGTTAGGTAAGGGGTAAATGTAGGGGTATGGGAGTTGCGCTTCGGCGGGTCGGTGTGGACTTGGTGGGCCGAAGGGCCTGTTTAATCACTGTAAGTAATCTACTCTAATCTAGATCGAGGCCACTCTGATGGTTGGATGTAGTTTCGGAAATGTACATGGAAAATCCAGGTAGGGTCAGGAAATTACTCCCACCCCTAATCCCTCACTCCAGGCTTCCCCTTTCTGTAACTTCTGCTCCAGATGTGTGTCACCTATTATATTCCAGGTATAATATTCCAGCTTACGTTAATGTTGGGAGTATTATCAGAAAGGCTGACAGATGTGATAAGGGAATGAGTTGATACGTGGAGCTGTGAGATTTTGCCATCACAGAGTCGCATTTGAGGGAGGTCAGGGCTAACAACTCAATACTCTGTTCTACTGGAACTATAGGCAGCACAGGACAGGGTGTTAAAGATGAGGTGGTGTTGCATTATTAATTAGCAAGTCAGTTCCTACTGAAAGGATGTGCAGTATCTTGGAAAGACCTTCAAATGAGGCTTTGGGGGTCGAGGTTCGAATCAAAATGATGACAGACACACTTTTTTAAAGCACATTTTAGCTTACAGTGTGGAACCAGGCCCTTCGACCCGACAAGTCGACACAAACCCTCCGAAGAGCAACCCACACAGACCCATTCCTTTACATTTACCCCTTCACCTCACACTACTGGCAATGAAGCATGGCCAATTCACAAAATCTTTGGATTGTGGGAGGAAATCGGAACACCCGAAGGAAAACCTGGCAGACATGGGGAGAATGCGCAAACTCCACACAGATAGTTGCTTGAAGTGGGAAGTGAACCCGGGTCTCGGGCAATGTGAGGCAGCAGTGTTAACAGAGATAGTAAAGCAAGGTTGAAGATGTTACAGACATAGGAAAGCAAGGCTGGAGATATTACAGAGAGAGGAAAGCAAGGCTGGAAATATTACAATGATGGGGAAGCAAGGCTGGAGATGGTACCGAGATTGGAAAGCAAGGTTTATGATGTTACAGAGGTAGAAAAGCAAGGCTGGAGATGTTACACAAATAGGAAAGCAAGGCTGGTGATGTTACGGAAAGAGGAAAGCAAGGCTGTAGATGTTAGATAGAGAGAGGAAATCAAGGTTGGAGAAGTTACAGAGATGGGAAAGCAAGGCTGGATGTAGTCAAAAGAGAGCGTGCCCTGTGCATGCTAGAAGAGATTAGTGAGATATTTTTAAATTCATTCACAAGATATGGATGAGAGGTGTAGCTGCTGGAAATTAAAGAGGTAGGGAGGGATGTAAGGGCTGGCAGAACATACAGTGATAGATGGGGCTGGAGTATGAGATAAAAATTCTGGAGATACGGAGGGTTGCTGAGACACAGATGGATGCAGTGGCTGGTGGAGAAGACAGGGAAGGATACAGAGATACACATAGATAGTTTAAAAACGGTATTGTGCCATGACTTACTGGAGAACATATTGTAGAAATCTGTGGAATAGACAAGGCACTGGGAGGAACCGAAAGAGTGAGACCTTGTAGTGTCCAATCACAAGAGTTATAGAGTGCCATACAGACAGAAGAGGTCCTTCAATTGACATGACAAAAACAAAAGTCCTGCAGACACTGGAAACCACTCCTTCCTAACGTCTGGGGTCTAGGGCAAGATTTGGGAGAGGTGTCTTACAGACTGCTCAAGCAACAATTAGACATAACAAAACTGAACGGTGTCAGATCAAACACTGACACAGAAACCTCCTGCTGACTCCCCTCCCTCAGCCTCACTGTGTCAGATCAAACACTGACACGGAAATCTCCTGTTGACTCCTCCCCCTTCAGCTGAGAGATCAGTGTCCCTCCACATTGAACAACACTTGCAGGAAGCCCTAATAGAGTGACAGAGCTGGAGAATGTATATTGGGTATGTATACATTTCAAAACCACCACCAAGTCGGGTTCAGCAGCAGCACTGCTGATAAAGATGGTCGGGTCAAAAAACAACATAGCTGCGAGACTGGCTCTGCACTGGGTCAGGGTGAGTGGGGTGGGGGGGAGTCCACTGAGAGGGAGAAACCTACTGTTGGCAGACACATTGATCGATGACCATATTGGGAATGGTGACACCTCAAACAGTATTTCTGGAGACAAATTCCCACTTTTACACTTGTATGTGTGTGTCTCTGCGTGTACATGCATGAGCGCGCATGTGAGATATACTATCACCATGCTAAATGGGACAGGTTTTGAAGAGATCTAGAACTCTGCACTGGCCTGTGTGAGGTGGTTTGGGTCATTACCAACAGCAGCAGAACTGTATTCCAGCACATTTTCACTGTCATTGCCTGGAATCTGCTCCACTTTACCCTGACCATCAGGCCAGGAGAAAAGCCCTTGTTCAATGGAGGATACAGGAGGGCCTTGCCAAGGGCAGCACCAGGTACACCTCACAATGAGGGTGATGTTACCAAACAGGACCACTTACTCACCAAATAGCATAAAAAGCTCGTGACAGACAGATCTAATCAACAAATCAGACCTAATCTCTGCAATCCTGTCATATGCTGTCAGCATGAATTGTGTGGTCGATCAAACAACTCTCTGGAGGAGGAGGATCTACAAATATCACATTCCTCAATGATTGAAGTGCACAGCTCAACAATAGAAAAAGTAAGGCTGAAACATTCACAGCAATGTTCTGACAGAAGTATCGATGGGATGATCAATTTTAGTTTCCTCCAGATGGCAATTTCAGCTAATACAATTCATTTTGCGTGGTGTGTCCATGTGGCTGGACGGATGGGGAATGCAAAGGCTGTGGGCCCTGAGAACATTCCATTCAAGCTGTTCCTGGTGGGATACAGCACTGGCATATACCTGACATTGTGGGAAACTCTCCTGGTATGTTCTGTACACACACAGACCAATCATCAGGCAATCAATGATTGCCCCATTGCTCTAATCCCTATCACTAATAAAGTGTTGGAATGTTATTGGAATCTACAGTGGAATCAAGCAGCACTTCCTCAGCACCAACCTGCTCACTGAAATTCAGTTTGGTCTCTGCCAGGGCCACTCATCCTTGGGCTCATTGAAGCCTTGGTTTAGCGATTCACAGCAAGAAAATACACAGCTGAATTATAGAGGTGAGGCGACAGTGACTGTATCTTTAACATTGTCATAACTGCATTTGACCAAGTGCCGTATCCAGGATTAACGGCAAAACTGGAGCAAATAGGAACCGTCTGCACTGGCTGAAGTTACACCTGGTACAAAGGAAGGTGGCTGGAGTTGGTGGAGACCAGCCATCTCAGCTCCGCAGCAGTTCCCGGGTGTTGGTGTTTGAGTAAGCCCGGAGATCAAAAATGGAAAGGTAAGGCACCATGCTCCTAAAGTATTATAGGGCTGCTCTCTCGTTAGATAGAGACAACTGGTGGTAGTTTAACTGGACAGTCATCATGCCCCAAGTAAGAGGGAGGTTGAAAAGGACAGTCCTTCAGTCACACCAGTCAGTGAAGGAAATGAAACCACACTGTTGGCATTAATAACTAGCTGTCCAACTGATTGAGCTAACCAAGTCATTGCTCAGCTCATTGGGGAAGATACTGTAACATTATTCTGTTCAGATATTTTGTTTGACAAATCTGGAACAGGTGGAACTTGAAGGAAGCCTTCTAACCCAGAGAGAGGGTCAGTATCAGTAAGCTATAAGAGTACTCTCTGCCCTTGGCCCAATCATAAATGTCCCTCCCTATACATTAAAGTCATAAGCGGGATGCTTGCCAATGATTGGACAATGTTCAACGCGATGCGTGATTTACTCAGATACTGAAACAATCCTTATCCAAATGCAACAAGTAACTGGAAATATGCAGACGTGTGCTTTACAGTGACAAGGACCACTTCAATTACACAAGTGCCTTTAACAGTTACCTCTTACAATACAGAACTGAACCATATCCTCTAACGGTCAATGCCACCAACAACACTGAGCAACCACCTAGCAATTACGCGGGAATTACTATTAACCAGAACTGGACTGACCATATAATTTCATTCTGGATTAGTGGTGCTGGAAGAGCATAGCAGTTCAGGCAGCCTCCGAGGAGCAGTAAAATCGACTTTTCGAGCAAAAGTCCTTCATCAGGAATACCACTGTAGTGGTATTTGCCCAAAACGTCGATTGACTGTTCCTCGGATGCTGCCTGAATTGCTGTGCTCTTCCAGCACCACTAATCCAGAATCTAGTTTCCAGCATCTGCAGTCATTGTTTTTACCACATAATTTCATTCCCCATTCCTGTGAAGGGCTTATGCTAAAACGTTGATTCTCCTCTCCTGCTGCCTGACCTGTTGTGTTTTTCCAGCGCTACACTTTTTGATGTATGTAAATTAATTGGCTACAAGAATATGTCAGGAGTGAGAACTCGCTCATGAATACGGTGGCACAGTGGTTAGCATTGCTGCTTCACAGCGCCAGAAACCCGGGTTCAATTTCTGTCTCGGATAACTGGCTGTGTGGAGTTTGCGCAGTATCTGTGTGGGTTGACAGCGGGCAATGGGGATTCATATTCCTCCCCGTATACTAGGGCTTTAATTAATATATACCATCCAGACTCATCTTTTTTCTGGCTTCGCATTTGGAAGGGAAGATTCTAACCAGTAAGATTGGCAACTCCCCTACGTTTTAAGCTGGAAGTTGAAAAGAACACCTGGCCAAATCCAACCTGTTGCAGCTTCGAATGCACCTTATCAAGTAGATGTGTCTCCTGTAGAAGGGCTACATTCAACCATTTCTTTTCTTTAAAACTTGATTTTTTTTCTTTCCTTTTGATTAATGAGTGGCTCCCCTTGACATTCCAGGTGCACCACCTAAACGAATGGCTCGCCACGATTATCCAAGCAAACCCGAGGTCCCCCAGGAGGAAGAACCCCACCCAAAAGACATTGAATAAAAACCAAAAATGGTCCACACGTAAAACTCTCTTTAAAACAGCTAAATCAAAACAACTAAGAACTTTTCCTAGAAACAAATAACATAAACATATGTAAGATGAGACTTTCCCCCTTGTTCAGATGAGGCACTACTACCGTCCAATAATCCCACCATGCCATCTCCAAGCCAGAGGCATGCCCTCAGCCCAGGCATTACAAAGAAGAGTACATAAATTCCAACATCTTATAAGGCAGAAGGTAAAAGTGGGCGACCCCCCACACCAACACCTCGATACACTTAGAAAAACAACACAAGATGAAAATATATAAAATTACAAAATTGCAAACCCAGCAAGTAATAAGCAACGAAAAACACTCAGAACGTCCCCCAATAATCAAATAAACCAGACGAACTATAGATAAGAACCACAGAAAGGATAAGGAACTAGCACTCCCCCACTCGCCCACCACGGAAAGATAGAGTAGAGAAAAAAGAAAGAAAGGAGGAGGAAAAAGAAAAGAAAGGGGGGTGCAAAATAAAGTCATTATCCATACAGTTCAAATCCTGCAGTCTATTTGAGAGCATCCAGGAATTCTTTTACTTTTTCCGGTGATCTGAAGTCATATACAGATCCTCCATGACATGACTGCAGCATAGCATTGCCGGATATCGCATAGAATATTGAATATTTAAATCCCTCAGACGCTTCTTCACCTCTTCAAATGCTTTCGTCTTGTGGACCACAGCCAGAGAACAACATTATCCTGGAGCCCTTGTATGTCATGGCATGGGGATCCTTCCCCAACACTATGGCGGACTCTCACAGCATCTGTTTTTTCCCTCTAATGTTGAAGTTGAACTAGGACTGGGCGGGGACGCTGGTCCGACCTGAGCCGGTGCACAGCAACCCGATGGGCCCGCTCAACCAGCAACCAGCCCAGCTCCAACTCCAGTTTCAGCAGCTGTGGGAGCCATTGTTCCAGGAAATCAACAAGATGACCTTCCTCCTCCCATTCGGGAAGGCCCAGCAGCCGAATATTTTTCCGATGACTTCGATTTTCGAGATCATCATTATGTTCATCTAAGGTCGGGACTCGATGTTCCAGAGCCGAGATTTGACCCATGGATGAGTCAGCAGTGGTCTCGGATGCTTCTGCCCCACCCGGTACACTGGTTCTGTGCTAAATACTGAGCCACCATGCCGTCCCATTCTCTGGTTGGTTCCATGATGACCTACTCTCAGAAATAATCTCTCATACACTCTGTGAATCTTTATTCAAGGATATCACTGTCCAATTGATTAATTGGGACTCTATGCATGTTCAGACCACCCTTAGTTACTGTTGTGACCTTGTTACAAACCCTCACTCTTTTCTACCTCAGAAGTACAGTGGGACGACAGTGGATGAAAATTCCTCTTACCAAGAGGTTTCTTCTCTTGCTTTTATTTGCACTGAGATGGATGTCAAATATTTTTTGCCACAAAACACTTTGAAACGTTTTGAGTTCCCACTCGCACAAACAAACGTTTATTTTCTTTTCACTAGCCACATTTCACAGTAAATATCGAGAATTTAAGAGGGCTAAAAGTGGTCATGAGATATCATTAGCAAACAGAATTGAGGAAAATCCCAATGAATTATTTTCATATATAAGGAGCAAGAGGGTAAATGGAGAAATGCTTGGCCCACACAAGGATAAAGGAAGAAAGTTATGCATGGAGTCAGAGAAAATGGGTGAGATTCTTAGCGAGTACTTTGCATCTGTATACACCAAGGAGAGGGACATGACGGATGTTGGGGTTAGGGATAGATCTCGAGAACTCTTGGTCAAGTCGACATAAAGAGGGAGGAAGTTTTGGATACTCTAAAAGGTATTAATGTAGAGAAGCCCCCAAGTCCGGATGGGATCAACCACAGGTTACTGAGTGAAGTGAGTGTGGAAATAACTGGGGCTTTAACATATATCTTTGCAGGATGATTGAGCATGGATGAGGTCCCGGAGGACTGGAGAATTGCTAATATTGTCCTCTTGTTTAAGAAGGATAGCGGAGATAATCCAGGTAATTGTAGACCGGCAAGCCTGACATCAGTGGTAGGGAAGTTGCTGGAGAAGGTACTGAAAGACTTGAGTAAGATATTTTATTCGGTTCCCCATGGTCGGCTGTTGGAGAAGGTGAAGTCGCATGGGGTCCAGAGCGTTCTATCTCGATGGATAGAGAACTGGCTGGGCAACGGAAGACAGAGAGTAATAGTGGAAGGGCATTTCTCAAAATGGTGACCTATGACCAGTGGTGTGCAACAGCAATCCGTCCTGGTACCACTGTTGTTTGCGACATATCGCAATTATTTAGAAGAAGGTATCGGTTGCCTGATTAGCAAGTTTGCAGATGACACCAAGATTGTTGGAGTAGCAGACAGTGAAGGGGACTGTCAGAGAATACAGCAGAATATAGATTGATTGGTGAGATGGGCACAGAAATGGCAGATGGAGTTCAATCTGTGCAAATGTGAGGTGATGCATTTGAAAGATCCAGTTCAAGAGTGAACAATACAGTAAACAGAAAAGTCCTGGGGAAAATTGACTTACATCGAGACCTGGGTGTTGGCTTTATTGTTTCATGGTTCTGTAAAGTGGTCAAGGCGGCATATGGCATGCTTTCCTTCATTGGATCAGGTGTTGACAGGGCATGTTACAGTTGCATAGGACTTTGGTTTGGCCGTATTTGGAATACTGCATATAGTTTTGGTCACCATATTAACAAAAGGATGTGGATGCTTTGAATAGGGTACAGAGTAGGTTCACCAGGATACTGCATGGGTTGGACGGTGCTGATTATGAAGAAAGATTGAGTAGATTATGACTATTTTCATGATAAAGTCGAAGGTTGAGGTCTACAAAATCAAGATAGATATACACAGGGTGGATAGCAAGAAGATTTTTCCCTCGATTGTGGAACTCAATTACTCGGGGTCATGAGTCCAAAGTGAGCAGGGAAAGATTTAGGACAGATATATGTGGGAAGTCTTTTACACATAGGGCGGTGGCAGCCTAGAACATGTGTCCAGAGGATGGTGGTAGGGGCAGGAATGATAGCATTATTTAAGATGTATTTAGAAAAAAATATGAATGGGCAGGGAGCAGAGGGATGCAGTGCCCTTAGAAAATAGTTGGCAGGTTTAGAAAATAGGAGGATGTGGATCATCATCATAGGCTGGGATGACCGAATGGCTTGTGTTGGAATGTTCTTTATTCTTTATCAATCATTTTAAAAATAGCAAGTTTTCAACTTATTGTAAGCTACAATTTAATAATATAAATGATTTATTTATTTGAGAGTTTATGTCAAATTATTATCATTTCTAAATTACAGTCACAGGGTCATATAGATAGACAGCATGGAAACAGATCCTTCGCTTCAACTTGTCCATGCCAACCAGATATCTTAACCCAATCTATTCCCACCTGCTAGCACTCATCCCATATCCCTCGAAACACTTTCTATTCCTATACTCATCCAGACGCCATCGAAATATTATAATTGTACTAACCACCTCCACTTCTGCTGGCAGTTCATTCCAAGCACGTACAACCCTCTGAGTGAAAAAAAAATGCCCCTTACATCTTTTTCACATTTTTCCCTACCCAACTGAAACCTATGCCCTCTAGTTCTGGACTTGTCCACCCCAGAAAAAAGACCTTGTCTATTTACCCTATCCATGCCCCTCATGATTTTATAAACCTCTATAAGGTCACTCCTCAGTCACCAACGTTCCGGGGAAAACAACCCCAGCCTGTTCAACACAGCTATAGCTCACACCCTCCAACCTTAGCAACATGCATGTAAATCTTTTCTGATCCCTTTCAAGTTTCACCTGATCGATCAGGTCGTGGGGATTTTTCCACTTTCATGCGTTTCAAGACATCCGGCACTTCTTCCTCTGCAATATGGACGTTTTTCAAGATATCGCCATCTATTTCTCCGTATATCTACATCTCTCATCTCCTTCTCCGGAGTAAATACTGAATCAACATACTCATTTAGTATCTCTCCCATCTCCTGCAACTCCACACAAAGACACCTTGCTGATCTTTGACGGCTCTATTCTCTCCCTGTTTACCCTTTTTATCGCATGTATTTGTAAAATCCTTTTGGATTCTCCTTACCTCTATTTGCCAAAGCTATCTCACGTCCCCTTTTTGCCTTCCTGATTTCCCTCTTTAGTATACTCCTCCGGCCTTTATACTCTGCTAAGGATTCACTTGATCTATCCTGCCTGTACCTGTCATGTCCTTCCTTTTTATTCTTAACCAGACCATCAATTTCTTTAGTCATTCAGCACTCTCTATATCTACCATCCTCTCCTTTTACCTTAACAAGAATGTACTGTCTCTGGACTCAGGCTATCTAATTTCTGAAGACTTCCCATTTTCTAGCCGCCCGCTTACCTGCGAATATTTGCCGCCATCAGCGTTTGAAAGATCTTGCTTAATACCATCAAAATGGGCCTTTCTCCGATTTAGAACTTCAACTTTTAGATCTAGTCTATCCTTTTCCATCATTATTTTAAAACTAATAGAATTGTTGGCAAATAACTGGCGCTCACACATTTCAGGTGAGAAATTAAATCGATTGATTATATTTAAATGCAGAAGAGTTATAATTCTATTTGATTGTTCAATCATTTGCTCACTCTGAATATTAAATCATGTAGAGGTCAACCATTTTGCTAATGATAGAGCGACAATGTATACATTTGAATACAGAGATTCAACATGCAATTGTGATCACCAGCATAGTCAGACAACATGTCCTTATTCGATACAAAACAAAATGTACATTATTTACTTTTGTATCATAAAAGGTTGTTCGGTGTTTATATTTTAATTCCATCAATATAGAATCAACTTCATTGTTTTCAGAGATGATGCAGATATTGTTCAGTAGAATAATTGTAGCTCATACCTTATTATTGCCCAATTCACAAACATGGCAAACTCCTGGTCATTGTTCAGGTCAGTAAACCCATCACTTTACATCATGACCGATATTAAAAGTGGATTCGAAAAGGCCTGAATTCAGGTACAGTGCTATGGGACCTCACACCTGCATGTAGCACTCATAGGGACACTGGCCTGGTCCTGAATCTGTGAAGAGAGTTTCCAACCTGGATCAGGGCAGACATACAAACATTCCTTCACAGAGAATCATTTGGAATCCACCTTGAGCAGGAGGAAACTAGCCAACAGGCTATCACTGCTCTCAGTGTAAGTACAAATGCTGTCTAAGTTAGATACAAATGACTGACCAGGAACCATGCCTTACAAATTCATCCTCAGTCAGAGCCTGGCCCAGGGAGCAGATGTATGGACATTGAGTGTCAGAATCACACTGCACAAGTTACTCATTTTGATGACATCTGTCATGTCCCCCAGACTCCATACATCTGTCCCCTGTACCAGACACTGGGTGAAAATGTTCACATTTGACAGTCTATCGCAGCATTTTGTGTCTCACAGTGAACCCTCTGAAACTATATCCAATAAATGTACCTTCACATTCAACAGTATCAAAATAAAATTATACATGTCTGTGGATGGTGAGATATTAATCTCACCAGCAGAATGTATCTGAAGAAACCAGGAGCAAACGGCAAGCAAAAAATCATTTTAATAACTGAACTTGGTGGATTTTGGCTGGTCTTGGTAACCACGCATATTGCACTGACACTCAGGTGAATGCAACAATTACATCAAAACTGGAAGTCTTGGTCTAATGCCCCTCCCCACCTTCTTGACCTCACACACCTCACTCCCTCACACACTCCATTCCCTCACTCCCTCACACACCTCACTCCCTCACATATTCACCAACTGACGAGAATCCACAAGCTGAGTCAAACTTGCATCATAGAACAGTACAGAACAGTGCAGGCACTTCAGCTCTCAATGTTTTGGCAGCCTTTCATCACACTCTAACGTCAGACTAACCTACATAACCTTCAATGCCCTAACTTCCATGTGCCTATCCAAGAGCCTTCTTAAATATCCGTAATGTATCTAACTCGGCTACCACCGCTGGAAGAAAGCCCTATTTGGTCAACCTTTCTTTGTAAGGTATTCCCTCCAGTCCAGGCAGCACCCTGGTAATTCTCCTCTGCACACTTTCTGAGGCTTCCACGTGATTCCTATAACGAGGCAACCAGAACTGAACACAATATTCCAAGTGTAGTTGAACCACAGCTTTATAGAGCGAAGAAATAACCTCGCTGCTCATAAACTTAATCCCCCTGATAAGGAAAGACAACACACCGTTTTCCTTCTGAATAATCCTATCAACTTGTGTGGTGACTTTGAGAGATCTATGGACAATGACCCCAAGATCCCTCTGTCACTCCACACTGCCAAGAATTCTGCCTTTAATCCTGTATGTTTAATGAAAATGCAACCTTTCAAAATAAATTGCTTCGCATTGTTTAAGGTTGATCTCTATCTGTCACTTCTCAGCCCAGCTCTTCATCCTGTCAATATCTTGGTGCAAACTACAATAGCCCTCCACACTATCCACAACCCGACCAATCTTCGTGATATCGGCAAACTTACTAACCTACTTGTCCACTTCCTCATCAAAATCATTTATAAAAATCCCAAAGGGCATAGGTCCCAGACCGATCCCTGTGGAACACCACTGGTCACTGAGCTCCAGGCTGAATACATTCCATCTGCTACCATCGTCTGTCTTCTGTGGGCCAGCCATGTCCGTAACCAGACAGCCAAATGTCCCTGCGCCCCATGCTTCCGTACCGTCTGAATGAGCCTACAATGGGGAACGCCTTGCTAAAAATTCTTGACATCTACTAGTCTACCTTCATCAACGTGTTTTTTACATCTTCAAAGAATTCAGTAAGGTTTCTGACGGATGACCTGCTCCTCACAAAGCCATGCTGATGCTCTCTAATCAAACTATCGTTTTCTAAGTAATTGTAAATATGGTCACTCAGAAACGTCTGCAATACTTTTCCCACCACTGATGTAAGACTGACTGTTCGGCCATTCCCAGAGTTATTACTATTCCCTTTCCTGAACAAGGGAATAACATTTGTAAGCCCCCAAACATCTGGCTGGCACTGCTCCAATTGGACAGTGAGGACGCAAAGATCATCGCCAAAGGCACATCAATCTCTAGCGTCACTTCCTGTAGTAACCTAGGATAACCCCATTTGGCCCAGGGAATGTACCTATCCTTATTTTTGTAATTCATTCAATCAATGTATACTTCCCTTCAACTTTTCTACACCCTGTCCAACCAAGTGACTGACTGCTTTCCATTTCAGTGCTGACTTCCTGAGTAAGTACAGTTCACAACATTCTGTGAATCATGGAATGAAAAAAATGCACCAATGCCTTCCTGATGAAGAGATGATGACCGAAAGACCGACTCCCCTGACCTGCTGTGCTTTTCCAGCACCACACGTTTTGACTCTGATCTCCATCAACTGCAGTCCTCACTTTCTCTATTACTGAGGGCTGTCCCCTCTGCACACTGAGCGGGGAATTAACCATCAGAAACTCATTGTATGTGGAGCTGACTGCTCAGTTCCGGAAAGTTGCACTTGATTAATTAAATTTTTGTTTAAAACAAATTACAATTCCACAGATATTCATTCAGTGCCAGAGTTAGACTTGTGGTTCATGGTTTGAGCAGCTTGATAACAAACAGGAAATGACTGAAGAACTCCGAGGTACAAGGTATTCCAGATATTATATTCCAGCTTACGTTAATGCTGGGAATATTATCAGAAAGACTGACAGGTGTGATAAGGGAATGAGTTGACATGTGGAGGTGTGACATTTTTGCCATCACAGAGTCGCATTTGAGGAAGGTCGGGGCTAACAACTCAATACTCGGTTGTACTGGAACTATCAGCAGGACAGGACAGGGTATTAAAGATGAGGTGGTGTTGTATTATTAATTAACAAGTCAGTTACTGCAGAAAGGATGGACAATATCTTGGAAGGGTCTTCAAATGAGGCTTTGTGGGTCGAGGCTCGAATCAAAATGATGACAGACACGCTGCTTTTTTAAGCAAATTTCAGCTTAAAGTGTGGAAACAGGCCCTTCGGCCCGGCAAGTCCACACAGACCCTCCGAAGAGCAACATTAAGATTCACAAGTCGCCAGGCCCGGATCAGATTTGTCATCGGCTGCTTTGGGAAACGAGAAATGTGATTGCTTCGCTGCTTGCAAAAATCGTTTCATCCTCGCTCTTCACTGGAGTCGTACCTGAGGACTGGAGAGAGGCAAATGTAATTCTTCTCTTCAAGAAAGGAAATAGGGAAATCCCTGACAATTACAGACTAGTAAGTCTCACGTCTGTCGTTTGCAAGGTGTTAGAAAGGATTCTGAGGGATAGGCTTTATGACCATCTAGAAGAACATGGCTTGAGTAAATTCAGTCAACAGGGCTTTGTGAGGACATGTCATCATGAGGGTCGCACTGAGGATGTAGTGTATATGGACTTCAGAAAGGTATTTGATAAGGTTCCCCATGCTAGGCTCATTCAGAAGGTTAGGAGAATGGGACACCGGGGAACGTAGCTGTCCGAATACAGAATTGGCTGCCCTACAGAAGACAGCGATTGGTAGTAGAAGGAAAATGTTCTGCCTGCAAGTCAGTGGTGAGAATGTTTCACAGGGCTCTGTCCTTGGGCCTCTACTGTTTGTAATTTTTATTAATGACTTGGATGAGGGGATTGGAGGATGGATCAGCAAGTTTGCAGATGATACCAAGGCTGGAGTTGTCGTCGACAGTATAGAGGGACATTGACAGGATTCAGAGATGGGCTAAGAGGTGGCAGATGGAGTTCAACCTGGATAAATGCGAGGTGATGCATTTTGGAATGTCGAATTTGAAAGCTGAGTACAGGATTAAGGATATGATTCTTGGCAGTGTGGAGGAACAGAGGGATCTTGGTGTGCAGATACATAGATCTCTTAAAAAGGCCACACCCAAGTGGACAGGGTTGTTAAGAAAGATTATGGTGTTTTGGCTTTCATTAACAGGGGGATTGAGTTTAAGAGTCTTGAGATCCTGTTGCAGCTCTATAAAACTGGTTAGACCGCACTTGAAATACGTCCAGTTCTGGTCGCCCTATTATGGGAAAGATGTGGATGATTTGGAGAGGGTTCAGAGGAGGTTTAACAGGATGCTGCCTGGACTGGAGGGTATACCTTATGAAGAGAGGTTGACTGAGCTCGGACTCTTTTCACTGGAGAAAAGGCGGAGTAGAGGGGACCTAATTGAGGTGTACAAGGTAATGACAGGAATAGACGGATCCGAAAGCCAAAGACTATTTCCCAGGGCAGAAATGGCTAACACGAGGGATCATAGTTCTAAGCTGGTTGGAGAAAAGTATAGAGGGGATGTCAGAGGCGGGTTCTTTACACAGAGAGTTGTGAGAGTGTGGAATGCGTTGCCAGCAACAGTTGTGGAAGCAAGGTCATTGGGGACATTTAAGAGACTACTGGATATGCATATGGTCACAGAAATTTGAGGGAACATACATGAGGATCAATGGTTGGCACATTGATCCATACTGTGAGTTGTGCACCGTTGTCATCATATTTATACACAAATGAACTGAATAAAGTGTGGCGGTGGGCGTGGGGGTGGGGGGTTGTGTTAATTGGACAATCTAAAAGTTGGTATTACGAAAGAATGTCGGACCTTCAGTAAAAAGGCTTTGCTGTTAATGGTTAGAACAATGCTGCAAACATTTACACAGAGATTTCCAGTTCAAGTCACACAAAAGAATGTTGGGCTGGGCTGCTGCCGGCCATCAATGGAGCTGCACCATTCTGTTTGGATAGTAACATTGTGGAGATAACATGCACTGAATGTGGTTTATGAGGGATTCAATGTAAGATGTCATGTGCTGCAGGAACCCGTCACCTTTATAACACATTCTTTCAGGATTAGGTCCAAGGTACAGAATTACAGAGATTAGGTGGCATACCAGAAGGTATAAACTTGCAAGACATGGTTGTTTACAGGTCATTGTTACAAATATTGAACTGCATTTGGACCAGTGTCATGTGCTAGTCCATTGATCAGTCTGTGCCAAACCCATCTGCCCTGTTGTTCAGGTATGTCTACAACCAGTCTATTGTGAGGGAGTTTGTGAGAGTAACTGCCCAGCTCCAGTTTGGAAGCTCCCTGGACAGACTTTGGAGATGGCCAGTGTTTTGGTGGTCATGGTGAGAGCCATAAATCTGTGTCTGAATGTAGGTTTTTTTCTCAATGTCATTTCCAACAGCTTTGCTGCCTGAAAGATGGTGTGTTCACTGAACTGAGCATGAATCGGCTGTTTACTACAGTCACTGAAATGTAAAAGTTAGGTGTGCGCTCTGGTAATTCAATTATTGTTCACTTCAATTGCATTCACTGAAAAACAATGATTTGGTTTATTTTAGAATATGTAAGAAATAAAGTGATATTAACTCTTCATTATACAGAATGTAAAAGTGACCTGTTGTATATTTCCCACAGACTAATCAAGCAACTATCAGATATTATCCGGAAAGCGGGATTCTGTGAATAGGACTATGTCCCAGGCAACATCACCATCCTCTCTGGTAGGTTCTGTCCCACTGAAAGGGCACAGCCAGGCAGAAGAGGGCAGCTCCTTGGCACATAGTCAATATAGGGCGGCATGTTGGCTCAGTGGTTAGCACTGCTGCCCCACAGCACCAGGGACCCAAATTTGATTCCAGCCTTTGGCCACTGCCTGTGTGGAGTTTGTACATTCTCCCTGTGTCTGCGTGGGTTTTCTCCCACAGTCTGTAGAAATGTAGCTCAGGTGAATTGGCCATGGTAGTGGGTTGCTCTTCGGAGGTTGGTGTGAACGGGTTGGGCCGAAGGGCCTGTTCCCATCCTGTGGGGAATCTAATCTAATCTTAATTGATGCTGGATCCTGTGGCAGATAGACTGCTCTGTAACAGGTTATGGGTAACCGATAAAAGGGAACCATATGATTGACCACATCATCACCGACCTGCCTGCTGCAAATATACCCCTCCATTTCCTATATCGGTAAGAATGGTTACTGCACAGTCCTTATGGGGAGCAAGGGCTAACTTCAAATTTTGCAGACCTTCCTCACCATGACATGTACTGAATGGTACAGACTTTAAACAGATTAAATAACTAATGACGATGTATCCACGAGGTACAATGGCCCATCGGCAGCAGCAGAATCATATTCTGTACAACGCATGGAGTCTGCAACGTTCTGGACCGACGCACCTTCCACTGTACATTAACCAGCACAATCCGACATACCTCCATATGTACAGTAACCATCACGGCCTGACATAACTCCCACTGTGGACGTTTTGGGCTGAAGGGCCTGTTTCCACAACGTATGAAATCTTATCTAACCTGCAAGGTTGAAATCTGGAATATGATGGAATAATAACTTGTCTGAATGTGTACAGCTCCAACAGTACTCTAATATTGACTTACTAGCCACAGGTAACACAGTTGTGTGAGGAATATCCTGTCTCACAAACTTGATTGATTGTTTTGAGGAGGGGACAAAATTGATTGATGAGGGCATGAGGTTAGACGTTGGCCATTTGGAACTTAGGAAGGCCTTTGATATGGTTCCTTATGGCAGACTCATACAGAAGGTGAAGTGAAATGGGATCACCGGTCAGTTACTAAGATGGATAGAGAACTGCTTGATCAAAGAAGACAGAGTAGTGGTAGAACAGCGTTTTTCTGACTGGAGATGTGTAAATAGATTGGCAGAGTTGCAGATTGTGAGGATGATTGCTAGAGAATACAGCAAGATGTAAGTCAGCTGCAGACTTGGACAGAGAAAACGCAGATGTAACTTTATCTGGACAGTTGCAACGTGATGCGATTTAGAAGGTCTAATGTAGGAGATAAGTATAAAGTGGATGGAAAAACTACTGGCTGCATTGACATCTGAACGGATCTTGGTGTACAGCTCCACAGTTCCAGGAAAGTGGCGACATGGGTTGATAGGGTGATCAAGAAAACAAATGGCAAACTTGAAGACATGCATCAGAGCATACAGTATGAAAATTAGCAGGTCATATTGCAGCTGTAGAGAAACTTAGTTCGGGCACATATAGAATATTGTGTACATGACTGGTTGCCACACCGGCCCAATGACGTGGAAGTGTTAGAGAGGGTATGGAAATGTTTCACCAGGATGTTGCCTTGTTTGGAGGGTATTAGCCAGAAGGAGAAATTGAACAAACATGGTTTGTGTGCACCTGGGCATCATTGGCTATAGGGCTACCTGATAGATATTTACAAAATTATCAGAGGCATAGATAGAAGGACAGTTAGAAGCTTTTTTTGCAAATTCGAAATATCAATTACTCATGACCGTAGGTTTTAGGTAAAAGGGAGAAAGTTCAGGAGATATGTCGGCAAGGTTTTTTTTGCTTTTCCAGACAGAACATACATGTGCCTGGAATGCACTGATATAGGAGAAGGAGCTAATATAGCAAGGCTTAAGAGGGATCTTGACACAAATATGAGTGAGCAGGGAACAGAATGACGTAGAGGGTGTCGGCGCAAAAACTTTCGTTTTAACTTTAGAACGGCATCATGTGTAAGTGTGGGCTTGCTGGAATGAAGGGCCTGTTCCTGTGCTGGTTTGTTCTTATAAACAAGATTTGAGTGCAGGAGTGGCAAGATGTTGACTGAATTATGACTGATGATCAACAACCACATTCAGTGACTCTCTCCTCATCAACTTGCAGCTTCATACCCTCCCTCCCACAGTAGGGAAACGCAATATGGAGAATTGGACGTGAAAGTCAGAGCTGGTAACTGGTGACTCCATCTCGCCCCTCGCTCCTATGGCACTCTATCTTGGACACCCGCGTCTTGGGGGACACTGCACAGACAGAAGCTGCATGTACTCCACACCCACCTATGCTGGCATCTGTCACATGCCAGCCTCATCATGCCAGCACATCTCCGAACCATTGACAGAACACTTCTTTACTTCAATGCTGCAGCTCAGGGTGCACTGAAAACTCTTATTGCAATGCTGCTGCAAGGACACCGTGCTCAGGGACACACACCCAGCACATGGACTGTCCCTCTGGTCTGCTCACTCCATGTTTGTACGCACTCACTTTGAACTGACTTGAACGCTCACAGAATTATTGCCTTGCCTTACCCTACCCTCAGCAATGCTTCCCCTCAACAAGAGCTACCAGGCTCACCCGCCTGCTGTATTGTCTTGGTGTTGTGGTTCTGTTCGCCGAGCTGGGAATTTGTGTTGCAGACGTTTCGTCCCCTGTCTAGGTGACATCCTCAGTGCTTGGGAGCCTCCTGTGAAGTGCTTCTGTGATGTTTCCTCCGGCATTTATAGTGACTTTTATCTGTCGCTTCTGGTTTTCAGTTCAGGCTGTCCGCTGCAGTGGCCAGTATATTGGGTCCATGTCGATGTGTTTATTGATTGAATCTGTGGATGAATGCCATGCCTCTTGGAAGTCCCTGGCTGTTCTCTGTTTGGCTTGTCCTATAATAGTAGTGTTGTCCCAGTTGAACTCATGTTGCTTTTCATCTGAGTGTGTAGCTGGTCATGTCGTTTCCTGGCTAGTTGGTGTTCATGGCTGCAGACCGTTAGCTGTCTTCTGTTTGTCCTATGGAGTGTTTTGTGCAGTCCTTGCATGGAATTTTGTACACTACACTTGTTTTGCTCATGCTGGGTATCGGGTCCTTCGTCCTGGTGACTTGTCTGAAAGTGGCTGTGGTTTGTGTGCTGTTATGAGTTAAGTAGTCGCAGTAGTCAGCTGTCAGTTCAGAAATGTTTTTGATCTATGGTAGTGTGGCTAGTCCTCATCCCGTTGTATTTCCCTTAGGCATCTGTTGATGAAATTGTGGGGGTATCCGTTTTTGGCGAATACATTGTAAATGTGTTCTTCTTCCTCTTTTTGAAGTTCTGGTGTACTGCAGTGTTTTGAGGCCGTTTGGAACAGTGTCTTGATACAACTTATTTTGTGTTTGTTGGGGTGGTTGCTTTCGTAGTTTAGGACTTGGTCTGTGTGCGTGGCTATCCTGTATACCTTTGGGGTGAATTCTCACTTCGGTGTACTCTGTACCATCGCATCTAGGAATGGGAGTTGGTTTCCTTTTCTTCCTCTCTCGTGAATCCGATTCCTATGAGTGTGGCGTTAATAATCCGGTGTGTATTCTCAGACGCACACAACAGACTACATAAGTACAGACAAGAAATTGAGCGCCAAAAATCGTTAATTTTAAAAACCACCAATCAGGAATTGACCCGGATCATGGAACAGGCCGTCACCATAGGGCAGAACAGAACCACACACCGCAAAAAAAGGCACTAAAAGAAAACAAATGGCCAAACTAACACACAACATAGAGGACACCACAAAGAACAATACTGACCAAGGGACTCAACTACAACCACAGGGACACCAACACAGCAGACTTCCTAGCAGCACGAGAATGCACACTCAGAAACAATGGACTGACAGAAGTGACACAACAAACAGTGAGAGAAAGTATCGTACCCCTGATAACATGGAAAAGGCAAACACATAACCTCAAGAACAAAGAGAGGGAAGCACTAAAATCACTAAGAAACGATAAGATTATAATCATACTACCAGCAGATAAAAGCAGAATGACGGTCATCCTGGAAAAAGCAGAGTACATCCAAAAAGTGCAACAGCTACTTGCAGATACCAACACCTATCAAAAGAGGGAGATGCTCCCCACCCGACAGCTCACCAATAGGATAAACAACATACTGAGGAACATACAAAAAACTGACAGATATCCAGGCTTCACCTACAGAGAGTGAAATCTGAAAGCAACAAAACCCTCAGATTCTATGCACTACCTAAAGTGCACAAACCAGACATCACACTCAGACCCATAGTATCACTACCAGGGACACCATCACATCACACAAACTGGCTAAAGAACTACAGCTGAAACTGAAACACCGGATCAGCGGATCCAGACACTCTATACAGTCAACACAGGAATTCTTGGACATCATCAGAGATATACATATAGACAAGGAAGAAACTATGGTCTCATTAGACGTAACGGCACTGTTCACCTCTATCGACAAAACCCGAGCCAGGTAAACAATAGCCAACCTGCTGGACATTCAGAACAGAAAACAAGATGGGGAACTAATCAACAAAGACGGCATACTCAAACTACTGGACCTGTGCCTCACAACACACTTCACATTCAACAACCAAATATATGAACAAATCAGCGGCACACCCATGGGCTCATCCATCTCTGGAAACACAGCAGAACAGGTAATGCAAAGATTAGAACAAACAATCTTACCGCAAATTCAATCCAAACTCTGTTTCAGATATCTGGATGACACCTTTGTAATCATTAAAACACACCAGACCACCATCGTCACACTCACAGGAATCCGATTCACTAGAGAGAAAGAAAAGGACAACCAGCTCCCATTCCTAATCGTGACAGTACAGAGAACACCGAACGGAGAATTCACCACAAAGGTATACAGGAAAGCCACACACACAGACTAAGTCCTCAACGACGAAAGCAACCATCCCAACACACACAAACGAAGTTGCATCAGGACATTATTCAAAAGGGCCAGAACACACTGCAGTACACCAGAACTGCAAAAAGAGGAAGAAGAACACCCATACAATGTATTCGCCAAAAACGGATACCCACGCAATTTCATCAACAGATGCCGAAGGGAAATACAACGGAATGAGGACATGCCACAACCTAAAGGACTACCATACATCAAGAATACTTCTGAACTGACAGCCAGACTAATGCAACCACTAGGACTCATAACAATACATGAACCAACAACCACTCTCAGACAACAACTCACCAGGACGAAGGACCCGATACCCAACATGAGCAAAACCAACGTAGTGTACAAAATTCCATGCAAGGACTGCACACAACACTACATAGGACAAACAGGAAATAAGAAGATCTGCATCCATGAACACCAATTAGCCAGAAAACGACATGACCAGCTATCTTTAGTAGCCACACACTGAAATGACAAGCAACATGAGTTCGACTGGGACAACACTACTATTAAAGGACAAGCCAAACAGAGAACAAACAGGGAATTCCAAGAGGCATGGCACTTATCCACGGATTCAATCAATGAGCTCATTGACCTGGACACAATTTACCGGCCACTGCAGCGGACAGCTGGAAGTGACAACTGGAAGCGGCAGATACAAATCACTATAAATGCCGGAGGAAACATCACAGAAGCGCTTCACAGGAGGCTCCCAAGCACTGAGGATGTCACCTAAACAGGGGACGAAACGTCTGCAACACAAATTCCCAGGTCGGCGCACGGAACCACAACAGGGAAGAGCTGCTTTCAAGCAAATCCACATTTTGTATTTGGGAACTACTTGTTAAATCCTGACAGCAAAATTATCTGGTGAACGTCCTCCCGACTGCTCGAATTTCAATCTATTTTGTTTGAACAGATATTTCAAGGCCGCTGCATATCAGACAACAGGAAGAGATAAAGGATGATTCTTCACTGTGTCCTTCGCAGGACCAGCTTGTCTCCCCAGGAACCTAAAGTCTTTATTGTTGGTCAGAGAGCTTCAAAATTAATAGAGCACTGAAGGAGGCCATTTAGACCATTGTACACCGACGAGCTCTCCAACATTATAATTTGAAAACAGAGAGAGCAGAGTGTGTGTGTCTGTGTGTGTGCGTGAGAGAGAGAAAAAAACAGAGAAAAGGGGAGTGAAGAGAGATAAAAGGAATGGAGAGAAAACGGAGTGACAGAGTGAGTGAGAACAAGAGGTATCCGATGACTGTGAATTGAGATCAGAAGACAGCATGAGGAGAAATACACAGAAATTATATTTAGAAATTCCCACAGACTGCAAGCCCTTTGTCTGGTGCCGTGCCCAGTGAGCACAATGCTATCATCCCAGATCATTTATCACCAATAATATCACTGAGCCGGGATGCTGACGGCTGAGCAGGATCCAAAAGAAAAATAGATTGGTTCCAGGGAGAAGGTGAATTAATTTAAATATTCTGGGCCAACAGGAACTTGTAGTCCCTCTAGACATTGTGTGAGAGACAGGGCGAGAGAATCTCAGCGAGGGGGATCACTGTACCAAGGACAATTTCACCAGTTTCCTCATTCCCCTCCCTCCGCATTATCCCAGATCAAACACTCCAACTGAGTACCGCTCTCTTGAACTGTCCTACCTGTCCACCTTCCTTCCCATCTATCCACTCCACCTTCCATTAGATTAGATTACTTACAGTGTGGAAACAGGCCCTTCGGCCCAACAAGTCCACACCGACCCGCCGAAGCGCAACCCACCCATACATATACCCCTTCCCTAACACTACGGGCAATTTAGCATGGCCAATTCACCTAACCCGCACATCTGGACTGTGGGAGGAAACCGGAGCACCCGGAGGAAACCCACGCAGACACCGTGCAAACTCCACACAGTCAGCCGCCTGAGGCGGGAATTGAACCCAGGTCCCTGGCGCTGTGAGGCAGCAGTGCTAACCACTGTGCCACCGTGCCGCCCTATCACTATCACCATCTACCTTCATCTAGCTGTCGCCTTCCAAGCTACCTTCCTCCCAGCGCCGGCCCCTCCCATTTATTTCTCTGCCCACTTCCGCCCACCCCACATTCCTGATGAAGGCTTTATGCCTGAAACTTCGAATCTCCTGCTCCTCGGATACTGCCTAACTGGCTGTGCTTTTCTATAACTACACTTTTTGACTCTGATCTCCAGCATCTGCGATCCTCACTTTCACCTGCTGAAGGATTTTCACAGGTTTGGAGAGTGAGCAAAGAAGTGGGAGATGGAGTACAATGTGGGAGAGTGTGGGAAAGCATTTTGCCAGGATGAATAGAGGCATGGACTATTTTCTAAATAGCAAGCAAATTCAGAAATCTGAAGTGCCAAAAGACTAGGGTGTTCCAGTCCAAAAGTCTTGAAAGGTAAACTTGTAGGTTGTCAGTAGTTAGGAAGGCAAATACAATGATGGTATTTATTTCAAGAGAGCTTGGATATAAAAGCAGGGATGTACTCCTAAGGTTCTACAAAGCTTTGATCATACCACATTTGGATTATTGTGCGCAGTTTTGGGTCCCATATTTCAGTAAGGATTCACTGGTCCTGGAGCGTTTTCCAAAGAGATTCACGAGAATGGTGCCAGGAAATATTGAGAGCTCTGGGTCTGTATTTGGTAGTTTTCAGAAGGATGTTAGGAAGTCAACTGAACTTTACAGCATACTAAGTGACCGTCGACAGAGAGGAATATGGGAAGATATATCCAATGGTAGGAGAGACTAGTACCTGAGGGGGCAGTGTAAAGAGAAGACCTTGTCAAACAAAGATAAGGAGAATCCTCTTCAGCCAGAGGACGGTGAAACTATGGAATTCACTGCCACAGAGGGCTGTCGAGTCCGGGTCATTGAGTACATTTAGGAGTGAGACAGATAGGTTCTTGACTTTAAAGGGGATCAAGGGTTACAGGTAGAAAGCGGGAGAATGGGGTAGAGAAGCTTAACAGCCATCATGGAATGGCGGAGCAGGCTCAATGGGCCTAATGGCTAAGTTTCTGCTCCAATGTCTTCTGATTGTATGGTTAATATTGGCTCTCCTCATTCCTCATCGGAGATGTATCCTGGAATTTGATCTCCATATGATTTATGAAGGATAAAATTCCAATACAGATGGCTGGGAAATATCATGTTCCCTCCCTCCAGTCTCAGCAGCCATGCCCCAATATCATAATCGCACTGCAATTGAAATCCAGTGAAATGTACTTCAATACAGTTGATTGACATCGGCATTATGAGAGGATGTAAGTACGGATATGCTCTGAAGTTCCTCTCCCGGGCACAGCCAGGTGTAAGAGCACCGCTGGAACTCAGCAACTTTGATTGCGAACTTCCTCCAAATATCATTTATTTGAGAGAGAGAGAAAGATGCTGAGCTGGTGGGAAAGAAAGAAATGGGCTGTGGACCCTCTTCCCTCAGTAAAATTCAAATACATGCATTTTTGTGCTGCCCATTTGATGTTCAGAATCAATCTTCCGTGAACAATCCTGCTGAAAGGCTTCTGTTTCAGAGGCGTCGGCTTCTTTGCTGCAATCGGGCATCAGTTAACATCTGAGTCCCAACTCCCAGATGAAGTGACTCCGAATGAAACCCTCACTCGCTGAGAACCAGCCCCACAGCCAGGAGGTGCGGGGCTGCAGGTAGTCCAAAGTGGAAGGGAGGATTAAAAGAGAGCCATTATTTTTATCCCTCAATCACTCTGTCACAGATACAGGGAGAGGGACGGCAGAGACGTGTGACGTCATTCACTTGCCTACAAAAGCCGTTCAGCCCATCGAGTCCACGGCAAATCTTTATCGCTTGCTTCTCTCTGAGGTTATTCATCATTCATGGTGCTTGTTCTAATAATAGGGAACTGTGTCTGTGTCGAAATGCTGTCTCCAACATACTGATCCACATGTCATTCACGGCTGTTCGTTTCACCGGAGGACCTTGCTGTGTGACACAGGTGGGGAATAACTGCAAGGCGTCATGGGCATGGTACACGCCACAGCTGATTTCTCTCACTTTCGCCAGTGTATTCCCAGCTCAGGCAAATGACTTTGCGAATCAGGTCATAAGAGACCGACAGAGAACGGCAAAAAATGCTTCCATAACTTCAAACTTGTGTTTCCTCAAATGTAAAAATGTGGCGGGTGTATCTATTTCAGATACCATTGAGTGTAAGGACGCAGAAGATTCATCAATATGTAATGCGAAGAACGTAGCACTGTTATACCGAAATTCCGGCAGTGGCAGTGCACACACTGAAAGCTGGAATTGTCATCGAGCAGAGGATGCTTTTCATTCATTAATTTTATGGATTATGCGCCTAACACTATCCCTCTGGGCCGCTCTGTTATCGCTGACCACAGCAGTTTACCGCAGTCTTCAGGTTTTTGTAGCATGTACCTTCGAGGATGATGGCAAAAGATCTTCACTGTTAATGTGGGATATACTGTGGCATAGATGTGTCCCGGCTGTGTCAATATAACCACTCTGTAACTTCCCAGATTCTGCTGTTTTAATTGCAATTTCAATCAGAATCAGAAAATGTGTCACACTGCAGACTGAGGCCATGCAGCCCACCTTCGCTCTGCTGGCTCCACGCAATGAGGAAATGACTGTGCTTTGATTGATTGATCAGCATGGGATGTTACCGCAGCAAGTCCCATCGCACACGCAGTTGATGTGTGTACAGTTTTCTATGTTTCCTGCAGTTCAGATCATAGATTCCACAGCTCACATTATCCCAGAGTGACAGGGAAGCGAAGGAAACGATTCAGACCATGATCTGAACACAACCTGGGCATGGATTGGATGTGGGAGAGCGGACAGTCTCGACTGGTTCCAGCATTTACAATCCCACTGTGATATTATGTTCACAAGATCTGACCACATGGAAAGAAATGACACAGTGACAAGATCTATTGAATCAGATTCCGTGCAAAACAGAAGCCGATAGAATGAAAAGAGCCATGAGAGCGGGAATGTAACATTATCTGTGAGGAAGTTCTTTTCCAGAATCGAGTAGCGTGCACCGTGCTGTTCCCAGGGGTCAATATCTGGATAAGTAGAGTGAATCAGCATCGGCTGTTATTGGACTGCATCTATTGTAGAATGTTGCAAAAGCACGGGCCTTTTGTAGAAAGAGGACAACTTCAAAATCCTCAATGATGCAAAACACACAAATGAGGTGAACATAAAGCAACCGCAGAAACTCGTGATACGTAATGGGGTAAACTCCCCGGCTCAACTTTCGCTCAAATTCGCTCTCTGTCAATTCCTGAGCCTGAGATTCGAACAGTGAATGGTCTATATTAATAAAAACTGGTCGGATCTCACAACTTCAGTATTTAATACGCCTCTGTAAGTACGTCTGACAACAGTCATTGATCCCTCACTGTGTTACTTCAGAACGCGTAGTGAAGAAATAAATATAAGAACAACAGTCACGTATGTGACTGGGATTTAACCCGTTGCTGCTGCAGCCAATCGATTCAGTTGTAATTAAAATTGTTTCCACCTTTCCTGTGTCGGTAATAAGATTGCATAGCTTAGTGGTGAGTTTTCCTGCGTTGAATTGGACCCCAGCATTCTTTCTCAGGTTGAACTTTACTGGGATATAAAGACATGGTGAAAGACACGGTGGTGTTTACTGGAGGAAAAAGACGTTAGGAGTGGCACGGTCAGAGTTCACTTGATACAAAGTCGATAAAACAGACATACATGGCGGTTACTTTGAGATTACATCACGAGAAAAAGAAAGAGCAGATTAAATGGGACGTTGGGATAGATAAAGTATCATGCGGGAGAAATCAGGAAAGACTTAGTTGTGTCTGAATGGAGGTTATCCAGCTGATGTGACGTTGGTAAGGGTAAATCTGAGAGAACTTCCTTCGTTTCGGTGAACTGAAACTCGAGGTTGGGGGTTCAGAACAAACGGGGAATGATGAAGAAGTTTGGAGCAGATTTTATTTTTATTCTGAGAATTATTGAAATCGGAGATGAATTTTCCGAAATAAAATCATTTTAGGAGCTAATTACATTATATTTCATAAGGGAGTGAATTTAACAGCGACAGAGATTCTGGCTGCCTGGATGGCGAGGCAAAAGGGGCATACTCTCTCAGTGCAAAACAATCATCGGAAGGAAATTGCATAGTATCTGCAACTGAAAATGTTAAGTATGAGAAGAGCTGCTGGCGTTGATAGTTGTTGCAGCTCATTCTACATGAAATATTATATATTGTAAATACACTGAGCTGTTTGGTTCAGCTCTGCATTGAATGGAAGTCGGTTAGCTCAATCCACTGACTAACTAGTTATTAGAAAAGTGAGACCAACAGCATGGGATTAATTTTCTCACTGTCTCAGGTTTGCATGAGGATCATCAACTACCCCGGTCTCCCGATCTGTAATACTATGGTGCCTCCAGTGTGTAAGTTTTGGCCTGTAGATGTAAAACATCATTGTCATTGCCATCAGTTGCATTGAACATTTCGTCACAATCACTCGAAAGGAGAGTGAGTCCATTTAATACTCACTGATCTCCGCTTGAAAAATCCTATGACAAGACTCGACCTTATCCCAGTTTGCACCCTCGGCTCCTCCCAACCCCAAAACTACTTGTTATGCCTTTGACAGATTTACTGACATCATTCAAACTCCCCAAAGACATAAATCTAATACTTTTGATTGGATATTGAGCTGTGCATGTTTGCAGGCTATGGAATGACATGAAATAAGTTAAACAGACTTTCCCAGAATGTAATCCTGTGCAGGGTGAGCGATCTGAGAAAAGTCATTAATCTAAAATTTCACCTCTGTTTCCCTGTTCACAGATGCAAATTCACGTGTGGAATATTTGCAGCAGTTCAGATAATAATTGAGAGAAATGTGAAACTGGAGTTTGCAAATAAATGGTACTTTACTCAACATTGATTTCAACTGCGTTTTAGTATGATGCACTAATAATCCCTTGTCAATGACAGTAACAGGATCTTTAGATAGGCATTGAACTTACAAATGTGACATTTTCCGCACCTTTAAGTAGCAGGCGCTAAACAATTGCGCGACTGAAGCCGCAGACAGCAAGCTGGTCACATGCCATACTCATACCTTTGGAACTTTAACTCAACTGCTCTACTTTTGCTGTGGTTCTGAATTTAAAGCTAACGCAGACGAGGTGAAACTGACATGGACCTGTGATTATTAAAGCATCAGGTTCAGGAAGGGGACACATAAAAATATGCCAAATAGAATTCATTGAAAAATAGGTTTCTATTGGTTCCTGCGATGTTTACAGACAATGTTACTTTGCAGTTGTCGCCAGGCCTTTCCTTGGATCAGCTTCAATTCAAATCAATAAAACTTCTGAATGTTCATACTGGTAACATGAAGCACACTGCATTCATCAATAATCTTCACCATTCCTACATCCATGAACACGTTGCATGGTTTCTATGAACACTGAAGATGTAAGATATGATACAAGAATAAATTCAATTCCAGTTTAAATTGTAAAGTAGGAAGAATGAATAGTAAGACACAGAATGTCAGAAACTCATGTACATCTCCGTGTCCAGAACTGCAGCAAAACAGAGGGGTAATCTGTCCCTGAATGCCCACGTTTGCTTGCTCCATGTGTCCAGTTGGAAACAGGTGGGAAGGAGCATGCAGTCTGACAGAGCGCCTTGGAGAATCCTTGATTGTGTGATCTAAAGCTGCAATAGGAGCTCTCGATTCTGGCTGTGAGAGCGGTGGGGTAAATGGGAGGATCTTGATATTCCGTGGTGTAGATCCACACTTCAACATGTTATTGTTGAAAACCCTCTGTCAGAAACAGCACTGACAGAGAGTAACTGGAGGACGCTATTCCAAACACCGGTCCTACTCCGCCATTTGACATCGTTATGACTGACCAAATACATCGATACCTTTCCCCGATCCATCCAAAGCAGCATGTCGCCCAAAGGGAAAAAGACATTTAAGCAATAGATGATGCAACAATTGGAGGGGAATCCGTTTAGATTCAGTGGGTTTCTGCACGAAGTTTGTAGGTTTCCTGTGTTAGCAGTTGATTCTGGTCTGATCATGCTTCAAATGATATGATTCCGACAAAACTCACCAACAAGGGGTTAAGGAATTTACTGTGTTAAACATCAATTTCGAGAACCCCAGACGACGGGAATTAACGATGAATCAACAAAATAATAATTGAATCAGCTGAAATCTGAACTCCGATTCTGTTGGAACTCAAAACAACAAACTTTCTATCGCAACGTTAACAATGCTGTAGAAATCTAACGCACTTTTCATTGCACCACCGAGCCGCGCTAGCCACAGTTTTACTGTACTCAAAGTTGTGGTTGTCATCGAGAACATATAAGAAATCTCCTGGAGAGTTCTTCAATGAGATCTTTTATTTGCAGACAAAAAACCGTGACACTTAGAAAGCAATTTCTTGAACGACCCGAAACTCAGGATCCGTGGCTCTTTATTCCTTTTCTTTTATTATATTTTTGTTAGCTTACCTGGATGCCCAACTGTGTTAGTCAGAATTATTTCACTCCAAGTATCCAATAAACCACTAATGCTCTACTTCTGCCAATAGGGTTTTTCTGTTGTCACGATTATGTATTTTACTGCCACCTCTGCTGCAATGATCTTACAGCCCAGACTAACCTGTCATGATTAGATTGTTCGCTACCCCATCTACCACAATGTTTTCCTGTCCCAAGCTGATTAAATATTTAATGTTTTTTTTCTGCTACAAGGGTTTCAAGCAGACTGACGCTACTAACTATCAATTAAATACTTAAAGTCAAGTCCTAAAGATTTATTGTCACGACTTAGCCCAACCTGCAATGATGATATTTAGCTGGCAAGGCTGACGGTATTAACTGCTATTATCTCAGCCTGTCACAGTAACCATTCAGCCCCAGTCTGACTCTGCTAATTGGTGGAGGAGCATTCCCCGATGCTTATCCCATCCAGCTACAGTGGCCCCATCCTGCCACAGTGACCTTTTGACTCGTATAGTATTCCACAGACCTCTTGTAACAGATCGGCAGTAGTACCCATGCTTTCACCCTTCCCATGCTTTCTTGATCGGTATTTGCCACACGGTGTTCAGACCTTTGATCAGATATCTGTTTGTCTTCGCCCCACTTTCCAGTACCTGATCCTTATCCATGTGTGTTCCAGCTTCTCAAGTATTCGGCTAAATACTCCTGAAGTGTTTTGATGACTCATAGCTTTACCACTCGTTCAAACAGTGCTTTCCAGTTATACAACACTCTCAGAATGAAAATGTTCTTCCTATATCTCCTCTGATTATCCTCCCCTTGCATTTAACGTTGATCTATAGTTGTAAACACTTTCCATAAGAAATTTCTTCCTATAACACGTATCTATCCCCTTACTGTACACCTTCAACTCTTCCTCAATCACTCTTCTCCGGCCTCAGATCAAGAGCCTGAGCTAAGCTAATTTATCGTCCCCATGACGTGATTGTCGTGCTGGAAAAGTACAGCTGATGAGGCAGCATCTGAGGAGCAGGCGAACCGACGCTTCTGGCATAAGCCTTTCGTCAGGAATGAGATGTGTAGGTGGGGGCGGAGAGATAAATGGGCGGCAGTTGGGGTTGGGTGGAAGGTAGCTGGAAAAGGGCTAATTGGATGGCAACGAGGGAGAAAGTGATAAGTCAGAGGGGGAAAAGATTAATAGGTTCGGAGGGTGGTACCGAGTTGGGGACTGTGATAATGTGAGGGGAGGGGAATTGAGGAAGATGTTGAAATCCACATTTATCCCATATGGTTGCAGTGTCCCAAGGCAGGATATGGAGTGTTTTCTTTTCCAAGCAGCGGGTGGTAACGGTTTGGTGGTGGCTTATGCCCGAAACGTGCATTGTTCTATTCTGCAAACCACATTTCAGGGGAGATGTGAAATACCAAAGACTAAAAAAACGACAAAAAACTTATATAAGCAGAGTTAATGGAATGAGACGCAATGCAGACAGAAACCATTTTACAATGAGTCTGCTCTGTGCCGCCGAAGAGATTCACACTCCCTCACCCTATCTTTCTAAACCCGCATTATTGATCCACCTACAAAAATAGAAATGAGTTCAAAAGCTCGGCGGGTCAGGCAACATCGTTGGAGAGAAATCAGAGTTAACATTGCGAATCAAAAGGTGTTCCAAGGAATGGCCTGTTGACCCCAAATGGTCATTCGGTTTCCCTGAGCTGCGATTCCTACTTTTGTCTTTGATTTTGTCTTTGATTATACAGTCCATTCAGGTTTTGTTTGCCATCTCCCTGAAGTGCACATCTTTGGACAGTGAGATGGAATTGGAGCAGCCGGAAGAAACCCACAAGGAAGAGAAGAAAAAAGGAGCGTGCAAATTCCACACAGTCAGTCACATAAGTCTGGAATCGAATGCAGGTTTCTGGCCTGTTAGCCCTCTCAAGCTGTAAGCGCGCGTCCCGGATGCGAAATGAACCCAATCTCACGCAGTGACAGGCAGTGGTATTGCCCTGGAGTTCAATGCAAAAAGAAGCCTATGTATCAGTACTGGAAATCTATAATTGATTAACTATCCAAACTCTTTTTTTAAATCACTTGATCGACAGCCTTGTACGTCTTGTCATCAAAAATTCACATCGGAATACTTCTAAAAGATATGAGGATTTCTGCCTCTCCAACCTTTGCATGCACTGAGTTCCAGATTTCAACCACCCGCTGTTTCAAAACGAATATCTGCGCATTCACTCAAATCTTTCTTCCTCTGTTCTTAAATCTATTACCCCGTGAGTGATCTCTCCATTATGGGTAAACTTTAGTTTCAGTCTACACGATCCGTATCCTTGATTATTTTGTATATCTCAATCATGTCACCTCTCGATCTCTTCTGCTCTAAGTCTATCCAGTCTATCCAATCTCTCTTCATAACAGGAGCTCTTCTACTCAGACTATGTCCTGGTAAATCACCCCTGCATCATTTCCAGTGCTAATGTGATTGCAGAACTGCACACCATAGTCTAGATAGAGCCGAATGAGCAAGTGAAATAAATGATGTTGCAATCCGCAGAAAGAAGTCGTTTTGAAAAAAAGTTTATTTTCCTCAGTGCTGCCCTGTGTTCTTTTCCTGAGCCTCAAGTTCCAATAATATCTGATCCATGCCAGTAAAAGGTGCTACTTGAACATTGATCTCAAAACCACGGTATCGAAATGGATTGACTGCTCTGAAGGTCGCAATGGTATGATTGAGGCATGTTCACCCAGCAACAGGGAGCGCAGCAGCACAGACTGAACAGGGTTCAATTTGAAAATGATTGTAATGGAAATGAGAGGGGGAACTTAAAGGAGGTCAGTGATTGTGAGAGGGAGAGAAGTCTCCAAGAATGGGTGAGTCCGAATTCTGACATTTATCTCAGAGAGACGTGTGAGAGAGGGGTTTGATGAAAAAATCATAATATCAGAGAAAGTTTTCATGTCAAATCAATTAATTCATTTCTGTGTTTCTTTGGCATGTACCACAAGGAGTTAAAATGGGTAGAACATTACATGCCGTAACTCGGATTCAATCGAGGTTCCTGCGGCCACAACGCACAACACTGAACATTATACGATCCCTGGGCCATGCAGAGATGCGTGTTTGAAAAGAGCAGTAACGACAGTGACATAGGGCATGTTAGGAAGAATGCAGAGACACAACAGGACTATTTGGCGAGCAATAATAGACATGTGGGAACTCAGAATTGGCTGTATATTCAAATTGGATGTTTCAAGAGGCTGAGTAAGTTCCATCGAGAACTGCATGTTGAAGAGTGAGGGTGATAGATTTTTACAAAACATCAAATTCTCAAGGGATACTGCAGGATATTGTTGAAATGTATGTTCCAACAGTAATGAGGTTTCACGATTGTTGCCACACGAGCTTCCCCACACAAGGAAGTACCCATTTCTACAGTGGATCACATAATCCCAATTCCTCCACCCAGCCTCAATGGCGCAGTTGCAAAGATCAAACGGGAAATCGGGATGGAAATGAGCACGTGAAGCTACTGTATCGCACCAGTGATGCGATCGGTGAGCACATCGTCCTTCTATGATGATACAGAGGCGCATGAAATTCCGAGGCTGGGAGTTCTCCTGGTCAAAGGCGGGGAGGAAGGGCATATTTGTCTCCGGTTATTAGATTATTAAGGTACAACAGCAGCATTAACCCGCACTGTCGATTGTCTCAGTGGAAGCGTGCTGCAGCCTTAAGCGAGAGGTCGATGTATTGCAAGCATTCAGTGCAATTTTCCTTAACAATGCACTGTTTGGTTATTTTGATAGGTAAGAACTGTTTTTTCATCACATCATCCTCTTGCTCCCAGCAAACACTCCAGTACAGCGTACATCAGTTTCATTCCAACACAGCCACATGTCATATTCTCACTCCCTCTGAGATGACTGGAATTGCCAATGTCATTCTCTGAGATGGAGCAACGTAGCATTGGGATGGTAGTGTAGTGAACAAAGAAGAACAAAGAACACAGAACATTTATAGCCCAGGAACAGGCCTTTTGGACTTCCCAGCCTGGGATGAACAAAATCAACTGTCTAAACCTATCACCCAATTCCTAAGCACCTGTTTCCATCTGCTCCCCACTTACTCACGCGTCTATTAAGGCGCACCTTGAATGAAACGACCGTGCCTGCCTGTACTACCTCTGCTAGAAACGTGTTCTAGGCACCTACCACCCTCTGTGCGAAATACATTCTACATCTATCTTCCTTAAACGTTTCACCTCTCAATTTGAATGTGAGACCTCTCATTATTGAATCCCTTACCTGGGGAAAAAGCATCTCTTTACACCCGGTCTTTACCCTGCAAGATGTTGTAGACCTCAATCAGGACCCCTCAATCTCTTTTTATTCACTGAAAGCAATCATAAACTTCTTAACCTCTCTTCACAGCAAACATCTTCCATACCAGCAACATCCTCGTAAACCTTCTCTACACCCTTTCGTAAACGTCCACATCAACTGGGTAACTTGACGACCAGAACTGTGCAGTGTGCCTAAACGCGGCCGAATCAAAATCTTCTACAATTTTTGCATGACCTGCCAGCTCTTACATTCAAAGCCCGGTCCTCTGACGACAAGCATACCATTTGCTTTCTTGATCGCTCTGTCGACCTGTGCCACCATTATCATGGTACAAAGGACCTGAACTCCCAGACCTCTCCGCTCATCAACTTTCTCCAAGGCTGTTCCGTTTACTGTGTCGTTGGTTCAAGCATTAGGCTTCCCAAAATGCATCACTTCACATTTGCCTCGATTGAACTCCGTCTGCCACTTCTCCGCTCTACTCTCCCGTCTATCTATATTATTCTCTATTCTTTGACGACCCCTATGCTTTCTTCTACTCACCAATCTTCGTGTCAAATGCAAATGTAGTGGCGATATATTGGGCTAACAACACTTGGAGACTGGAACATGGCAGCTGCTGGTATTTAAATCGATGAATAAAATTTGGAATAATAACCCCGATCATAGGAACAGAGGCAAAAGGTTTTAATTAGCTGAAAGCCCATTCATTCGTGTCCCTTGGAAAGGGGAATTTGCCATCCTTAATGAGACCTGCCAACATATGACTCCAGACTCACAACAGTGCTTTTCAACGATAGAATCCCTCTGACTCAATTCAAGGTGAATTAAGAATGCACAACAAATAATATTCAGACCATGATGGCCACACTCCGTGGGAGAATAAAGAAGAAGAAAAAAAATACACGGATGACGGGGAAAATTGGGAGTCATCTCTGCGTGGACTCAAATTCAACTGATTATCCAATCTAAATGGACACATGGATACACACACCGCCAAGATGTCAGGTCCACAGCGGGACTTCGGGAAAGGATTCAATTACCCGCTGAAGTGTAAACTTACGTGCCCAGGCACAATGTGGACAGGTCATTCACCACTTCCATGTGTAAGAAGGGATCACACAGGAGGCCAACTGATAGTCACCAGCATGTTGACAAATGACATCAGGGGTCCGATTGTGCTGTAATTGCAGGTGTTCCTCACATCCAGCAATGAACCATGTTTGGACGCTTGTTTCCAGTGGAGTTCCACTGTTTCGTGACAGAGATCAACGATTCAGACTTAGTTGTAGGAGTCATGATTTAGAAATTTGCAGTGGATGCAACAATTGGTCGTGTATTTGACTATGATGAATAATGTCAGGGGCTGCAGAGATGTATCAATCTGGTGGAAAACCGGCGAATGGAATTGAATCCAGACCAATAAGTGGTAACGAATTTGGGGAGTTGAAACAATAACAGTGAGGATTCTGAGTGGAGAACAGAACAAACAGGAACAAAGGGATCTTGGAGTGGATATTCACAGATCACTGAAGATTTTTGGACAGGGAGCTCAGATGGTCGAGAGTATTTTTGGATATTTTCTGTTGTTGAACCTCGGTTGTGGGTGATATTCAATCTTTAGCAACCTCCAATTTAGGAAACAACTAATAGAATGAGCACAAGTCTGGTCAATGCAATAATTAACATTTTAAAATTTGTAAGACAAAGCATGGAGGGCTGAAGTATACCACTTTGACGATCAAGACAGCTTCATCACTCAATGGATTTACCACTGATACATCTTCAAGTCATGCCGGTATGTGCCTTGGCGGGTAACTTGCAAATGGTCGCACTTCAGTGCATCTTCAACCTTGTCCTTATAGTCAGCACAGTTTTTGAGCTTTGAATGTTCTGTCAACACAGCCTGGATGACTTACTCCATACATCTTGGAGGTGGTGCACTCTACTGCAATGGTGCCTTAGCAGTGAGGGTAATAAACATTCAGGCGTTGAACGCGGTACAGTTAAGTGACTGCATTGTCGTGGACGAGGTCCAGTTCCTTCAGTGGTATTGAAGCTTCACACATCCAGGCAAATGAAGCGAGTTCTGTTACACATCTAATTTGTGCCTAACTAATGATGCAGACTTCACAGAGACATGAGTTGTGTTAATTATCAACCAGAGTCGACTGACGGACATTTTTTTGTAGTCAACTTCTTTATTTGGGCGGTCAGGTAACATTTCTCCTAAATATTAGCTCCGAGGGCGATTACACGGAGGACTTAAGTTACAACGAAGTCACTGAATGTCAATAGAATATGATTAGATTCACATTTGTCAAAGTTATCATTACTGTATTTGGTCCATGTGTGGACTAATCCGATTCCAATCGCTATCTGATTTCAGGTTCCAGTTCCCGTGCTGTAAGGGACAGCAGAGATTTACGAGGATGTTGTCAACTTTGAATAAAATGGAGCTTCTTGGAATGATTGGTCAGGCTTGGGTTATTCTCCTTGAAACAAAGCCGTGGGATCTTGACAGGGTAGATATAGGCAGGTGGTTTGGCCTATGCTCTGATGAGAGCACCACAGGACATAATCTCAGAATGAGATATCGCCCATTTAATTCAGAAATGAAGAGTAATTTCCATGCTCAAAGAATCTGTGGGGGTTTTTTCTTGGCAACCGAAGTAGAGGCGAAGTTGTTGGGTATTTTCAAACTGTGTCAGGTATTTAATCAGAAAGATGATGAAGTTTGTCGAGGTAAGTGAGCAGAATGGAGTTGAAGATTATCAGATCAACCATGAGTTCGTTGTATGGTGGGGCAGACTCGGTGGGCTGAATGGCATGCGTTCATTTTGTTTAACATTTGATCTAACGCTAAATTTTATTCATAAATTGAGAATTGTGAGTGGATGGGATGAAGTGATAGAAAAGGTTTATCAAACAGATCAGGAACGAAGCTCATAAGCTCATGAAGAAGAAATGTGCTGTGACCTGGGGACATCAAATGACACTCTGCACAGCACAGGTAGCTGTTTACAGAAGCTGTGATTGCTGAAGAAAATTGGCCGACCTTGTACAGTTAGCAAGTCAGTCATCACGCTGCATGTGGAAGAAAGAAAGGTTAGTTTCATTGGAGCGGTTTGCTGCGGTTCCAATTCAGAGTGACTGTTTGAAATACTGATCAAATCATTGTGTGGACTGTTAGGTTAAAATAATCATGAGCAATCCCATTGGATAAACTTGTGCTCCAGATCACTTGTTAGTTATTTCTCTTTCTGTCGATGTAAATTCATAGAAAGACAAGATGGAAAGAGGTGCATAAAGAAAAAAATGTGTTCCCTCTAATTACACCAATTTAGTTTACAACCGAATAGAACATCTGCTCTCATTTTTTTATTTCTACTTTTATGTGGTGTTGATTAATCGTGATTCTCCCGTACAGTGAAGCGCAAGAACAAAATTCTCCATCCCGTGTATACCAGAGGTGTGAGATGAAATGTAAAAATGCAGCAGTGGTTTGTGGAATTAGCAAACAAAATGTGACTCGAACCCGTGAATGCGGAGCACGGTGGTATAATAATCCATCACCGTAATCTCTCGGTCTCCTCAGCACGTTTTGGAAATGGGTGACATGTGACCTCATCAAGGTAACATGTGGTGAAAGTCGTGGTTGAGGAATGTCTTGAGCTAAATTGAATCCAAACCATTGTGTTTCTGCTTTCACCAGAATTACAGCAAAATCCAAGAAATAGCCATGCTCAGAATGAAACAGTGAACAATAATTCCCCGTCATATTCACACCCACATTTTGCCTTCACTCATAATCTCTTCAATGACATTCTCTCTCCCATGACGAAGTAGCTATGGCGAGTGATATAAATGCGATGTTGTGGTTCAATAGCCGTTCTCATATGGCTTAACTGAATTACGTTAAACCACAAGAAAAGCTTTTTTGTTCGTTTCATTTTATTAAGTGAACTGAAAGTCACACTGTTAATTGTAATAATCGGAAGAGCATTAGATTTATCTCATTGGAACGATTAATTATATATGCAAATTCGTTCCGAATTTATTTCAGCTGAAAGAAAATACTGCCATTTATGCTGATCAACTCCAACAGTTTGTTAAAATGCTGTTTCGATCCCCACTATATTGATGTTCAAAACACAACTGTGGTGTGGGAATGTGCTGAATATTTAAAGTGTCTGTGCTGTCATGATCATGTTCTCCTCCCGCGCAGAAAATCGCAAGCAGCTCGAATGTTGCTTTGTTTTCCAGGCAAGTTGAGTTTTTACTGGAACCGAATGGAGACTTTTATTTCATCGCTGTTGTGAAACAAAGTCCTGCGGTGACTCGATTCCTCGTTATTTGGTTTTCTGGACAATGGGAAAATCGTTCCCAAGAATTTCGATGTCATATGTTATTGCATTTCTCCCATTGTCGTGTGGCATAAAATAATCTCACAACTAACAACAGGGCAATTCCAAACTATTCTTTCAAACATACTGCAGCCTTAGTGCACCACCATTTCCAAGACAATGCTGAGAAGAGAGAAAGAAAGAATATAATAAGTAGGGGCCATAAAAAAAGTGAATTTCATCAAACACAGCCTCGATTACCTTTACCTTTACATACCTTTACCTTCCGATGTCTCTAGGATGGAAATGAAGGAAATGGGAGAAGTTCAATAAGATATGCATTAGAACGATTTTTCCATTCGCCATAAAGCCAAATAACGATGAATCGACTCAACACCGGACTTTGTTTCACAACAGCGACGAAATAACAGTCTCAACTTGCTTGGAGCGTCAAGCAACAGTTGCACTGTTTGCGATTTTCTGCACGGAAGGCGAACACCATTATAACAGCAGAGAACCTTCACAATATTCAGCACGTTCTCACACCACAGTCAAATCTCCTGGGGGCTAACCAATTTAATTTTTGTTACACAAGGACACGGCAGGGGAGTTGATCAGCAGAAATTGCAGTGGTAAGATTCGAACCCACGCCCCTTGCAAAATTGGAACAAAGATCCAGCGCCTTAGACCGCTCGGCCACACTACGAGATCAAGTGACGCCTTCAATCAGCAACAGCAATGAAAGAAATTACACTCAGAGGAACATTTGGACGTGTGCTTTCATAACGTCGCAAGTATTAAGGTGCGTCCCGAGATTTAAGCCGTGTTGGAACTGAAACGGAGGAATCGACAGAGAGGCTACAGAATAACATCGCATCCTTTTGGTTTTCTTTAAATCACTGACGAGCAGGAAAATGTAAATGGGGAGAGCGAGTGGGAAAGTGAGGCAGTTGCAGCTCTGGTGATATTCTTTCTTTGTGAGTCTCTCAGCAACAAGAGACATGCAGGTGACTCATTCGTGAGTGCTCTTCACATCGAGAACAAAAAGCAATCAAGTGCAGTTAGCACCACTTCCGGAGTGGGGGTGGGGTGAGCAGTAACTTCTGTCACTATGTTCAGAAACTGCCTTTTCGATTTACTTGGACACAAACTGCATTTCTAAAAAGCACCATGGAGTTTAGCAAAATTTATTGAGTCGCATCTTGTCGATTCCAACACAGGTTTCCAACTCAGTTGATATCCATGTGGCTCAAGTCCAGGTGTGAACATCTCTGCAGTAAATTGCACGGTTAAGGTAAAAGGCAAGGAAAGTGGCATCTCGAACAGAAACAGTTACTGAAACTATGCTGCACGGTATGATGTGGAACACGGCCTGCTCAGCTTTGTGCATTTTCCCTGTAGTCCGGTGTGTTTCGAATGGAGACTGTTATTTCATCGCTGTTGTGAAACAAAGTCCGGCGGTGAGTCGATTCATCGTTATTTGGCTTTCTGGCGAATGGGAAAATCTTTCCAATGCATATGTTATTGAATTTCTCCCATTTCCTGCATTTCCGTCCTGGAGACACCGGAAGGGAAAGGTAATCTAATCGAGACTGTGATTGGTGAAATTCACTTTTTTATGGCCCATACTTATTATATTCTTTCTTTCTCTCTTTTCAGCATTGTCTGGGAAGTGGTGGTGCACTAAGGCTGCAGTATGTTTGAAAGAGTAGTTTGGAATTTCCCTGTTGTTAGTTGTGAGATTACTTTATGCCTCATGCCCTCGGACTGTCTCACATTTAGCATTCATGCTTCGCCATGTCTGAACATGCATTAGGTATGCCAGTTTTGTTTGTGTTCCGTGTTAAATGCTTTCTGTTTGCGATTCGGTCAATACATTACGAGTTAACAGGGGTTCTGAGGTAACTTGCAGCAGCAAAAATCCTCAACTGAGGATCTGGGAAAGTTTCACGAAGCATGGTCAGTCACAGCAAAAGTAAGGAAGTCGTTCGTTTCTGCAGTGTTTCACAATACTACCTTTCCCGTGAGCAGTCGAACAGACTAAATGATTGTGCTACAGACTGCGACGGCAAGCTCCGCTGAAAAGTAATCCTTTAAAACCGGTGTAAGCAACGCAAGGTTATTGGGGTACACCGCGTGGAAACAGATACTTCGGTGTATCTCATCCATGCTCACCACATCACCAAAATTAAACAAGTCCCGTTCCCCAGCATTTGGCCTCAATCCCTCTAAACCCATCCTATCCAGAAACTCATCTGATTACCATGCAATTTTCTGAGTGCAATAGCCTCCTCCACTCCCTCTGGTAGCTCATTCCATACACCCACAACCTTGCGAGTGGAAAATGTGCGTCGGGGTCCTTTGTCAATTTCAGACCACTCACCTTAAACCTATGCTCTCGAGTTTCCAACTCATCCTAGCTTGTGTAAAACACGTAAATACTCAGTTTACAACCCTTCCATAAAACCATGTCGCAGCCGTTATGCTGCCGGGAAAGTTGTCCCAGCTTATTCCACTTCACACTCCAGTCCAAACATTGACCACATCCTTGTCTATATTTTGTCACTAATTTCAGTCTATATTTTTTGACGTTTTCAAGATGTCAATTTCCCTGGATAACAACGAGCTATTGGAAAAAGAAAGGTGAAACGTAGAATGGCTTCAACTTTCAGTGCTGGATGCCACAGAGCCGGAAGGCGCTTGGCTGAAGCTCGTTTCTGTAGTGTAGTGGTCATCACGTTCGCCTCACACGCGAAAAGTCCCTAGTTCGAAACTGGGCAGAAACTGCTTTGTTCTTCAATTGCAACCTTTTACACGGACAAGAACGGAGCTTTCTTGCTTGCTCTCCCATCTGCAAATCTGCCTTCGAAAATGCTCGAACAAATCTGCTCTCTTTGTGAAATGTGATGCACTTCCATTTAATTAGTGAGCAAAGCATTGTAAAGGCTTGTTCTGATCAGAACCATTGTAAAACCTGGTTCTGATCATAAGTCATTCTGTTTGAGAGTGTAGTTACCGCGTTCTGATCCCTTCCACGAAAAACTGTCCCGCATTTGCATTCCTTGCGCAGGCGGACCGGTTCAAAGACAGGGAAGAAGCTGATGCGCTGGTGCTACTGATCAGCGCACCACTGATTCCTGAACTAGTCTGTCTGTCAAATGTAAACCAAAGTCGTCTCTGCAAGGCCTCATTTGGAAACTCTCTGTCGTTATTCAACGTGCGAGAATTGGCAGCAGAGGTGCTGAATCATGGTTTGGATCAGTTCGCACGTTAGTGACTCATTCAATCAGCAACAGCAATGAAAGAAATTGCACTCCCAGAGGAACCTCTGGACTTGTGGTTTCATAGCGTCGCTAGTATTAAGGTGAGCCCCGAGATCTAAGCCATGTTGGAACTGAAATGGAGGAATTGACAGAGAGGCTGCAGAATAGCATCGCAACCTTTTGGTTTTCTTTAAATCACTGACGAGCAGGAAACTGTAAACGGGCAGGGCGAGTGGGAAAGTGAGGCAGTTGCAGCTCTGGTGAAACTCCTTCTTTGTAAGTCACTCAGCACCAAGAGACGTGAAGGTGACTCATGCCTGAGAACTCTTCACATCGAGAACAAAAAGCAATCAAGTGCAGTTAGCACCTCTCCCGGAATTGGGGTGGAGTGAGATAATTACCTTTTGACTTCAGTTACTATGTTCAGAAACTGCCTTTTAAATTGAGGTGAACAGAAACTGCATTTCTAATGAGCACCATGGAATTTAGCAAGATTTATTGAGTCGCTTTTCGTCGCTTCCCACACAGGTTTCCAAGTCAGTCGGTATCGATGTGGCTCATGTCCAGGTGTGAATATCCCTGCAGCCAATTGCACGGTTAAGGTAAAAGGCAAGGAAAGTGGCATCTCGAACCAGCCCCGAGGTCATATCATCCTCACAAGGTGATCTGTCGTTCTCGGATTGTAATGCTACCTCCGGTTTTAGGCTGGAGAACATTCTTTGCAAAACAGACACAGTGACTGAAAATATAGTGCACGGTATGATGTGGAACACGGCCTGCTCAGCTTTGTGCATTTTCCCTGTAGTCCGGTGTGTTTCGTGTTCCGTGTAAACCTGAAAGTTGTCCTGTTTCGAGCAATCGGTGAAATCATTCAGCAAAGCAAGAATCGAAATTGAAGTAATGTCAAGCAGCTCATGGTGATTTGACCAAATCATTACCGAACATATATTCTCACGCAGTCAAAGATACATTTCGGGCTGAAAAGAGTCTGAGAAGATAGACACAGCTTACCATTGATTTTTGTCTGGATTGATGGGCTTTCATTATCTGCTGCGAAATAGACATTGTAGCCGGGCACATACCAGCTGCTGTGCGAGTCGGACAGGGACCATGGAACCCTTTTCATGTGACTTTGCATGTGTGGTTATGCAGGAGCACAATTCGAAATGCAAGAAAATGGACACTCAGGCTGTCTGGTAGTGTGGCCGAGCGGTCTAAGGCGCTGGATCCAGGTTCTAGTCCTGAAAGGGGCGTGGGTTCGAATCCCACCACTGCCACTTCAGCTGATCAACTCCACTGCTCGAATGCTGCTTCGATCCCCGCTGCATTGATGTTATCGGAGAATTAACTGTGGACAGGTGCCGAGTATTGTCAGGTCTCTCAGCTGCCATGATGTTATTCGCCTCCCCTGCAGAAAGTCGCAAGCAGCTCAGCGATTGGTTTATGTTTCAGGCAAGTTGAGGTTTTACTGGAACCGAATGGAGACTGTTATTTCATCGCTGTTGTGATACAAAGTCCGGCGGTGAGTCGATTCATCGTTATTTATCTTTCTGGAGAATGGGAAAATCTTTCCAATGCATATGTTATTGAATTTCTCCCATTTCCTGCATTTCCGTCCTGGAGACACCGGAAGGGAAAGGTAATCTAATCGAGACTGTGATTGGTGAAATTCACTTTTTTATGGCCCATACTTATTATATTCTTTCTTTCTCTCTTTTCAGCATTGTCTGGGAAGTGGTGGTGCACTAAGGCTGCAGTATGTTTGAAAGAGTAGTTTGGAATTGCCCAGTTGTTAGTTGTGAGATTACTTTATGCCTCATGCCCTCGGACTGTCTCACATTTAGCATTCATGCTTCGCCATGTCTGAACATGCATTAGGTATGCCAGTTTTGTTTGTGTTCCGTGTTAAATGCTTTCTGTTTGCGATTCGGTCAATACATTACGAGTTAACAGGGGTTCTGAGGTAACTTCCAGCAGCAAAAATCCTCAACTGAGGATCTGGGAAAATTTCACGAAGTATGGTCAGTCACAGCAAAAGTAAGGAAGTCGTTCGTTTCTGCAGTGTTTCACAATACTACCTTTCCCGTGAGCAGTCGAACAGTCTAAATGATTGTGCTACAGACTGCGACGGCAAGCTCCGCTAAAAAGTAATCCTTTCAAACACAACGTTATTGGGGTACACCGCGTGGAAACAGATACTTCGGTGTATCTCATCCATGCTCACCACATATCCAAAATTAAACAAGTCCCGTTCCCCAGCATTTGGCCTCAATCCCTCTAAACCCATCCTATCCAGAAACTGATCCGATTACCATTGCAATTTTCTGAGTGCAATAGCCTCCTCCACTCCCTCTGGTAGCTCATTCCATACACGCACAACCTTGTGTGTGGGAAATGTGCCTCAGGTCCTTTGTCAATTTCAGACCACTCACCTTAAACCTATGCTCCCGAGTTTCCAACTCACCCGAGCTTGGGTAAAACACGTAAATACTCAGTTCAAAACCTTTCCATAAAATCATGTCGCAGCCGTTATGCTGCCGGGAAAGTTGTCCCAGCCTATTCCACCTCACTCTACAGTCCGAACATTGACCACATCCTTGTCTATATTTCGTCACCAATTTCACGTCTGTTTCTTTTTTTAACTTTTTCAAGATGTCAGTTACCCTGGATAACAACGAGCTGTTGGAAAAAGAAAGGTGAAACGGAGAATGGCTTCAACTTTCAGTGCTGGCTGCCACAGAGCCGCAGCGCGCCCGGCCGTGGCTTGTTTCTGTAGTGTAGTGGTCATCACATTTGCCTAACACGCGGAAGGTCCCCAGTTCGAAACTGGGCAGAAACTGCTTTGTTCTTCAATTGCAGCCTTTTACCCGGACCAGAACGGAGCTTTCTTGCTTGCTTTCCCATCTGCAAACCTGCCTTCGAAATCGCTCGAACAAATCTGCTCTCTTTGTGAAATGTAATGCAATTCCATTAAATTAGTTTGCAAAGCATTGTAAAGGTTTTCTCCAAGCTGGGTCTGATCATATGCCATTCTGTTTCAGAGTGTAGTTACCGCGTTCTGAATCTTCCACAAAAAGCAGTACCGTATTTGCATTCCTTGCGCAGGCGGGCCGGTTCAAAGACAGGGAAGAAGCTGATGAGCCACGGATTCCTCAACTGGTCTGTCTGACAAATGTACCCCAAAGTCGTCTCTGCAAGGCCTCATTTGGAAGCTGCCTGTCGTTATTCAACGTGCGAGAATTGGCCGCAGAGGTGCTGAATCATGGTTTGGATCAGTTCGCACGTTAGTGACTCATTCAATCAGCAACAGCAATGAAAGAAATTACACTCTCAGAGGAACCTCTGGACTTGTGATTTCATAGCGTCGCTAGTATTAAGGTGAGCCCCGAGATCTAAGCCATGTTGGAACTGAAACGGAGGAATGGACAGAGAGGCTACAGAATGACATCGCAACCTTTTGGTTTTCTTTAAATCACTGACGAGCAGGAAAATGTAAATGGGAGAACGAGTGGGAAAGTGAGGCAGTTGCAGCTCTGGTGAAACTCCTTCTTTGTGAGTCACTCAGCAACAAGAGACGTGAAAGTGACTCATGCGGGAGAGCTCTTCACATCGAGAACAAAAAGCACTCAAGGGCAGTTAGCACCTCTTCCGCATTGGGGGTGGGGTGAGTAGGACCTTCTGTTACTATGTTCAGAAACTGCCTTTTAAATTGACGTGAACAGAAACTGCATATCTAATAAGCAACATGGAATTTAGCAAAATTTATTGAGTCGCTTCTCGTCGATTCGCACACAGGTTTCCAACTCAGTTGGTATCGCTGTGGCTCATGTCCAGGTATGAACATCCCTGCAGCCAAATGCACGGTTAAGGTAAAAGGCAAGGAAAGTGGCAGCTCGAACTGGCCCCGAGGTCAGAGCATCCTCACAATGTGATCTGTCGTTCTCGGGTTGTAATGCTACCTCCGGTTTTAGGGTGGAGAACATTCTTTGGGACTCTTATTCTGCAAAACAGACACAGTGACTGAAACGATGCTGCACGGTATAATGCGGAACACGGCCTGCTCAGCTTTGTGCATTTTCCCTGTCGTCCGGTGTGTTTCATGTTCCGTGTAAACGTGAAAGTTGTCCTGTTTCGAGCAATGGGTGAAATCATTCAGCAAAGCAAGAATCGAAATTGAAGTAATGTCAAGCAGCTCATGGTGATTTGACCAAATCATAACCGAACATATATTCTCACGCAGTCAAAGATACATTTCTGGTTGAAAAGAGTCTGAGAAGATAGATTCAGCTTACCATTGATTTTTGCCTGGATTGATGGGCTTTCATTATCTGCTGCGAAATTTACATTGTAGCCGGGCACATCCCAGCAGCTGTGCGAGTCGGTGAGGGACTATGTCACCCTTTTCATGTGACTTTGCATGTGTTGTTATTGCAGGAGCTCAATTGGAAATACAACAAAATGCGCTGCTGCGCTGTCTGGTATTGTGGCCGAGCGGTCGAAGGCGCTGGCTTCCCGTTCTATTCCTGAAAGATACCTGGCTTCAAATTCCCCTATCTGCCGTTTCCGCTGATCGACTCCACTGCCGCTCCATTTGTTGAAATGCTGCTTTGATCCCCTCTGCATCTTTGTTCAAAATAAAATTGCTTGGCTTCCAGGGGAGTTAACTGTGGTGTGCAAACGTGCTGAATCTTGCAAAGTTTCTCAGCTGCCATGTCGGTGTTCACCTCTCGTGCAGAAGGCCGCAAACAGCTCGACTGTTGCTTTATGTCCCAGGCAAATTGAGTTGTTACTGGACAAGAATGGAGACTGTTGTTTCATCGCTGTTGTGAAACAAAGTCCTGCGGTGAGTCGATTCATCATTATTTGGCTTTCTGATGAATGGGAAGATCATTCCAATGAATATGTTATTGAGTTTCTCCGATTTCCTTCATTTCCCTCCTGGAAACATTGGCGTGTGAAACCATAATTGATCCGTTCCCTGGCTACATTCTGCGAACCCATTCCCACTATGCTCCCTTAACAACAACCTGTGAATCGTTCCCCACTCTTTTCTCACATGAAAGACCTGTAGCCACATCTCCTGACTGTTCTCTGGCCGAGTTCTGTACTCCTAGCAATGACTTGTGACTCAGTCCTCCCTATTTCCCTAGTAATGGCTGAAACCTCACCCCGACTCTGTTCTCCTCCCATCTGCCTGTGACGGCATCCCCGCTGCATATCGATCGCAACAGCCTTCCCCATACTCTACCCCTCGCAACGGCCTGTGAACCCATTCCCATTTTGTTCCTCTCGTAATTGCCAATGAACCCATCATCATTCTTTTCTCGCAGCAACGGCTTGGAAGTCCATTTCAACTCTCTTCTACCACCAACGACGTGTGATCCCACCCGCACTGTGATGTCCATGGTCTGTGTATCCATATGCACGATTGTTCTCAGAGCCACGGTCTGTGAACCCATTCTCATCCTGCTTCCCTATCAATTTTCTGAACCCAACCCCACTTTTTTCTCCCAACAACGACCTGTAATCCCATTCTGACTCTGTTGTCCAGGCATTGACCTGTGATCCCGTTTTGTGACTGTTTTCGTAGCAATATGATGTGATCCCAGCCCCATTTTGCTTACGTCGCAACAATGTGTAACTCAATCCCCACTCTGCCTCCCCAGGAATTACCTGTGAAACATTCCCAACTCTGCTCTATGACTGATGGTCTGTTAAATCATTCTGTTCCCTATCAAGAACCTGCAACCCCATTCCCAATCTGTTGTCTTGGAAACAAACTGCGAACACATCACTCCATATGTTGCCCTAACAGCAGCTTGTGTCTTCATTCCTGTTGTTTTCCACGAACAATTGCCTGTGATCACTTCACGACAGAAGCAAAACCAAGCATCAGGTAATTCAGAGACATGGAGATTGGTAGATGGAGAGAGTGCAAGCGAGTGAATGAAAACGGTGGAGGATGTGTAAGACCAGAAGCGAGAGCAAAGACAGCGAAACTCAAACCCGACTCTCAAACCCGGTCCCCTCCACATCCTTGAGAAACAGGACTGGGGTTAAAACTTTGCGAGAAGATTTGTAACTCGGTTGCTCGTTGTTGTGGTTCTGTTGGCCAGGCTGCGAATTTTTGTTGCAGACGTTTCGTCCCCTGTCTATGTGACATCCTCAGTGCTTGGGAGCCTCCTGTGAAGCGCTCCTGTGATGTTTCCTCCGGAATTTATAGTGGTTTGTCTCTGCCACTTCTGGTTGTCAGTTCCAGCTGTCTTTTGCAGGGATCGGTATATTGGATCCAGGCCGATGTGCTTATTGATTGAATCTGTGGATGAGTGCATTGCCTCTCGGAATTCCCTGGCTGATCTCTGTTTGGCTTGTCCTATAATAGTAGTGTTGTCCCAGTCGAACTCATGTTGCTTGTCATCTGCGTGTGTAGCTACTCAGGATAGCTGGTCGTGTCGTTTCGTGGCGAATTGGTGTTCATGGATGCGGATCGTTATTTGTCTTCCTGTTTGTCCTATGTAGTGTTTTGTGCAGTCCTTGCATGGGAGTTTGTACACTGTGTTGGTTTTGCTCATGCTGGGTATCAGGTTCTTCGTTCTGGTGAGTCGTTGTCTGAGAGTGGCTGTTGGTTTGTGTGCTGCTATGAGTCCTCGTGGTCGCAGTAATCTGGCTGTTAGTTTTGAAACACTCTTGCTGTATGGTAGTGTGGCTCATCATTTGCGTTGTGGCATGCCCTCGTTCCGTTGCCTTTCCCTTAGGCATCTGTTGATGAAATTGCGGGTTATCCGTTTTTGGTGAAAACATTGTATCGGTGTTATTCTTCCTCTTTTTGCAGTCCTGATGTACTGAAGTGTATTGTGGCCCTTTTGAAATGTGTTTTGATGCAACTTATTTTGTGTGTGATGGGGTGGTTGTTTTCATAGTTCAGGACTTGGTCTGTGTGAGTGACTTTCCTGTATACCTTTATGGTGAATTCTCTGTTCGGTGTTCTCTGTACCATCACGTCTAGGAATGGGAGTTGATTGTCCTTTTGTTCTTCTCTAATGAATTGGATTCCTGTGAGGATGGCGTTGATGATCGGGTGTGTGTTCTCTATTTCTGTGTTTTTAATGATTACAAAGGTGTAATCCACATATCTGATCCAGAGTTGAATTTGCGGTTAGACAGTTTGTTCTAACCTTTGCATTACCGCTTCTGCTATGAGTCCAGAGATGGGTGAGTCCATTGGTGTACCGTTGATTTGTTCATATATTTGGTTGTTGAATGTGAAGCGTGTTGTGAGGCACCGGCCTAGTAGTTTAACTATGCCATCCGTGTTGAAAGATTCAACGCCCTGTTGTCTGTTCTGCATGTCCAGCAGGTTGGCTACTGTTTCTCAAGCTAGGGTTTTGTCAATAGAGGTGAACAATGCCGTTACATCGAATGAGACCATAGTTTCATCCTTGTCTATATGTATATTTCTGATGATGTCCAAGAATTCCAGCGTTGACTGTATAGAGTGTCTGGATCCGCTGGTCAGGTGTTTTCATTTCTGCTGTAGTTCTTTAGCCAGTTTGTGTGATGGTGCCCCGGTAGTGATACTCTGGGTCTGAGTGGGATGTCTGGTTTGTGCACTTTATGTAGTCCATAAAATCTGGGGGTGTTGTTGCTTTCAGGTTTCATTCTTTGTAGGTCAAACCTGGTTATCCCTTGACAGTTTTTCCTTTGACAGTTGAAGGCTGGTCATTTTCAGGCCCTGCAGAAGGGTCACTCTTTCAAATTTTGATGTGCTGTTTCGTTGAGGTCTCTATTCAATCCCCTGTGAAAGAATATATAAGTGACATTGTCAGCTCAGGACAGAAATTCACGAAAGAAAATCTGAGAACCTAAAATGAGAACAGATTAATTAAGCAGAAGCCAAACTCAGGAAAAAAGATTCCCCAGAACGTTCTGTCTCAAAGGTTGCCAGTGTTCAGGCACAACCAAAGAAGAGAGACTGATAGCCCGTGAGCACATCGACTTTTGGGCCAAGTGTTCTTATTTATAATGTGTTGCTTGAAACAGGATAGAGTGGGTCCAGGTGACAAACTAATGAGTTCTCTAGCTTCCTTCCTCCACACTTCCTCGCCTCCTGGTTGCAAAACCGTATGCAACAAATTCAGAATTTACATACTTTCCACTGTTTTGTTTCCAATTGTTTATGTCCTTCCTTTTCTTTCAGTTGGAAACTGGCCCCGGCACACAAGTTTTTTCTCTTCTCCGGGCTGAATGGCTCTGATATTCCATTGCTCCTGTTTTCCACCCTAACTTAGAGCTTTCTTTTTTCTTGATGCAAACCACTTATTGTTAAAGCCTGTTCAATGTCTAGCATTCCCAGATCTATTGAAACCATCTTGACGTCTCTCTCTCTCTCAAAGTCAAATTGCGTTATACCCAATCTACCACCCCCTGGGGAAAATAACAAGAAATGACATCACCACAGGAAATAACATCACCAACCCAAAGAAACCCAAACATAAAAATAGAAAGCACGAATCATGTTCATTGATTCTCCTGAGGCCCACTGAAGATTTACCAACAGAGTGATGAAACGTCTGAAATGAACCATCCAGCTCAAGCGAGCGAACCTAACTCCACATCCATGCCTCAGTCCTGAGAATATTCTCATGAACATCCTCTGAACACGATACAAGTGCAGTGGATTCCACCTGAGATATGGGACACAAGACTGTCGAAAATAGTCCAATTGTAAGAATGTAGCATCTGTTTGTTTAGAGATGAGAAATTGTGAGGAAACAAGTCACCAGCGGGTGTAGTTTGCAAGCCCACTCACAGCAACTATGATGTGAAATAAAACATATGAGAAAAAAATTGTGCGTGATAAATAAAGGATGGCAATAATCTTCAGTGATCTTAATTTTACTCGCCCAGTCTCGGCTCTTTTGTAAAGAAAGTTCAGAGAACATTGAACGATGCATCAAATATGTCCCATCGAACAAAACGAAACTTATCATGGTCTTCGATTAATTTACAGATTCCTTAGTTCCAGTGATTTCCTGGAAAACCATCTCATTGCAAAAATTAGAGAAGGGTATGGATCTTTTTGCCAGAAAATAATAAATCAGTCGCTCATCTTTGTTTCATGCGTAAGAACATCCAGATTCTTCTGCACCACATTTTATTGCAGTTTCTCTCGATTTTAATAGTTTTCGGACTTTGACTCTTCCTACCGAATTCATGGCCTCACATACCCGACAGGAAACTGCATCTGTCATTTTCTTTTCCTTACCCAGACGACCTACATACAGTTTATCGCATTGCAGATTCCCCAACCTCATCACAAGATGTCCTGCAATCTATTGTGCATCATCAGCAAAACTGGACAAATTTCACTCTGCCGCTTCATCAGGTCGTTAATACAGAGAAACATCTCTGAAGCCATATGCCTGACATTACTGCATTTCAGGATTTGCATTTTACAACTTTAAGAATTACACATGATTCGGTGGCTTGTGTTCAGTAAATAATGGACAGTCAAAGGTCATTTATTACACAACACCATGAACTCTAAACTTTTTCAACGACGTTTTATTATTTGGCCCCATATTGAGTCTCTGCTAGAAATACAAATAGAGTTAATCTATCTGCTTCCTTGATAAAATATTCATGTCATGTCAGCAAAAAAATCTCTGGCAAATTGCCAAAGTGTGATTTTCCTTTCAACGAAAGATGTTGACTGAGTTTACAATAATCTTTTCTAAACTATCTGCTTTACTTCCATTACAATGGTCTCCAGCATTTTCAAATTCACAGAAATAGCATTGGTGCAGATGGAAGTCATTTGGGCCATCCCGTCAGCGTCAACGTTCAATGAGATCCTGGCTGATTTGTTTAATCCTTAACTCTGAAAATATGTTGCTGGTTAAAGCACAGCAGGTTAGGCAGCATCCAAGGAACAGGAAATTCGACGTTTCGGGCCAGATCCCTTCGTCAGGAATGAGGAGAGTGTGCAATAGATGATGTGTGTGGAGGTGCAGGTGAATTGGTGGCGGATATGGAAGGGTCCCTTTGGGCCTTGGAGAGAAGTAAGGGAGGAGGTGTGGGCGCAAGTTTTACATTTCCTGCGGTTGCAGGGGAAGGTGCCGGGAGTGGAGGTTGGGTTGGTGGGGGGTGTGGACCTGACGAGAGAGTCACGAAGGAAGTGGTCTTTGCGGAACGCTGATAGGGGAGGGGAGGGAAATATATCCCTGGTGGTGGGGTCCGTTTGGAGGAGGACCTCCAAACCTGCACCTGCACCTCCACCTCCACACACATCATCTATTGAATCCGCTGCACCCGATGTGGCCTCCTCTATATTGGGGAGATGGGCCGGCTACTTGTGGAACGCTTCAGGGAACACCTATGGGATGCCCGGACCAACCAACCCAACCACCCTGTGGCTCAACACTTTAAGTCTCCCTCCCACTCCACCGAGGACATGCAAGTCCTTGGACTCCTCCATTGGCAGAACATAACAACACGACGGTTGGAGGAAGAGCGCCTCATCTTCCGCCGGGGAACCCTCCAACCACAAGGAATGAACTCAGATTTCTCCAGTTTCCTCATTTCCCCTCCCCCCACCTTGTCTCATTCGGTTCCCTCAACTCAGCACCGCCATCCTAACCTGCAATCTTCTTCCTGACCTCTCCGCCCCCACCCCACTCCAGCCTATCACCCTCACCTTGACCTCCTTCCACCTATCACATTTCCATCGCCCCTCCCCCAAGTCCCTCCTCCCTACCTTTTATCTTAGCCTTCCTGGCACACTCTCCTCATTCCTGATGAAGGGCTCTGGCCCGAAACATCGAATTTCCTGTTCCTTGGATGCTGCCTAACCTGCTGTGCTTTAACCAGCAACACATTTTCAGCTCTGATCTCCAACATCTGCAGACCTCACTTTTTACTCGATGATTTAATCCTCAACTCCACCGTTCTGCCTTAAACCCATGGTCCTTGATTCCCAAAGTGCGTAAATGTCTCTTTACCTCAGTCGTGAATGTACCCAGCCTTGTCAGTCCTCTGTTGTAAGGAAATCAACAAATATGCTGCCCTCTGAAATAGACAATATCCTCCTCATTTGTGTCTTAAATGGGCAACCCCTTCCTCTAACATTAGATCCTCTGGTCCTACACTATCCCACGTTTAAATCAAAACAAAACAAATCTCTAAAGTTAGGTCTGCACTCACTGTTGTGTCCAGTGGCAATTCTGAGCATTGGAATTATTTTTGTTTTTGACCTCTGGTTAAACAATCTGCCGTGATTTACAAATTCGATTTGCCGATGACGATTCTGCTTCAAAAACACTTCATCAGCTGTGATCCATTTGGCGCTGGCAGACACTATACAAATGAAACGACATATTTCTTTCTCGATCCATTATCAAGTTTATTAATCTCACTGCACATGAAAATGGATTCTTCCCATCCACTCAATCCAACATCAATGTGTGTCGTTCAGTTCAACTCCCATCAGCTTCCTCCATTCTTAACAAATATATATGGAAAGCAAATATTGAGATCATTGTGCAGACAGAGCAAGCCAGGAAGCAGTCTTTCAGGTTGGAAGCCTCCATTCCAGAAGCAATGCTAAGGGTCACCACGCCCCACGTAGCTGCGGCTGAGGGGATAAGGTGATGCGTTAGCAATCCTTCCGGGGTTTCTCTGCATTGGTTCGAATTCTATCGGCTACAACTTCGCAATTTGAGTTTCGACTTACCTCCTGCAGTACGAATTATTTTTCAAACTTCAAATCCCAGTCGCATCAAACAGTTCTCGACATTTGTCTACAGTTAGGAAACTCGAGGTCTGAACCACAAATACACTCCTGTTTCTCTTTCGACGGATACTGCTCGATTGTCGAATATCTGCAGTAATCCTTGCATTTATTCTGCGCACGTGCTGCCTTCCATTCAAAAATCTTCAATCCCAGTGCTCAGGTAACTGGCCCTGGTGAGTGACAACACTTCCTACTGTTTATCAAATTGCCCATCCTCACTGGTCCTTCCAACGTCATTATGAACAGTCAGTGGAAATATCCGGCTCACCTTTCCTCCAAAAAAAGACCTTACCTCCCTCAGAAATCTGTCCAGAAAAGGGGATTTCCTCATGCCTGGTAATGTTGTAAGGCGGAGGTTTGTGAAGTGAATTTGGGAAAACATTGTCAATTGTCAGGTGGATTTTTTATAACGAAATACAACAGGAAATCTAGTGTGCACTTTTGTGAATCTTTACGACCAGATTGGGAAGCAGAATTAGAGGAAAATGCAGTGTGAACAGCCCAACTGAGCAGAGACAGTCCAGACATCTTTCCCTTCGTTAAGAGGCCGGGCTATTGACTCAGATGTTCTTCAGACATGCTCAGATCTGAGATATTGAAAGGATCCTCATTCCTAGACATCAGGAATTTAAACATCATCTCGGTTTTGGAACACTGAGAAAGTTCTGGTACAGACAAGACACTGAATGGTTCAAACGGATACAGTCCTGGTTATAGAAGAGCCGGTTACTGGTGACATGAATGTGTCCGCAGAGGGTGCGATCAGACTGTGACCTTGTCTCCACAATGAATATATCAGACTTTATTTTGGGCAAGTAATACTCATAGAGGAAAATTGACATTCAGGGAGTGGCAGGCCAAACTTGAAATCAGTAACAGCCAGTTTTAGAGGGCCATGCAAGCTCTGGATTCAACAGTCTCTCTGCCGAAATTGGTCAACATTTGCGGCTGTTAAACGAAAGGCGCAGATCTATGACTGTTCTCACTTCATCCGCCTTCTTTCCTGCACAGTTCTTGGTTTTAAATTGGGTCAGCAAAATGTTCCCTAAAACAGTAATCTTATCCGGAACCACAAACGTGTTTCTGTATTATTTTAATGACTAATGTTATCGACTGCGGATTTCATGACACTGAAAGAAAAACAGAAACTTCTGGGGAAATCCACCAGGTTTTGCATTACCTGTGGGGGAAAGCAAACTTCTGATAATGATCTGAAGAAACTTTGAAACATTGTCTCTGAATCTGTCTCCACAGATGCTGCAAGACCTGTTGAGTTATTTTTCCTGCAATTTCTGTTTTTGTTTTTACCTCTATGTCCATTCCATCTATTGGCATGGAGGATCCAGTCCCACCATATACCGACATTTAGCCCTTTCGGAAGCTTTGATCTTTGAATTCAAATGAAACCAGCAATGATTAACTCTGCCTCAGCTCCACGCGGGAAGAGAGAACTGGAAAGGTATACCGCTGGCGTGGTTCTGCCGCCGGGGGCGAATAGTTAAAGTGTTCGACTTGAAATGCATTGGGAATTCCCCAGGGAGGCTGGAATCCTGCCGACTACGGCTGAGTGCAGAGAAAACCGAAGTTTCCTAACCATCCTATTGTTTGGGATCAAATCAGGGCGTAAGGATTCAATTGATCCAGGTAAGGATTGGTGCAAATCTCCAGCACACTCATCAAACCGTTCAGTTGCACATATACATGGGCAAATACGTTTGAACGGATGGACCACAAAATTGGAAAAGAGACGTGAACAGTGCAAGTGCCAAAAGACATTTTCTGTTCTGTAGACCTGTGACCGACTGCAGTTACTAGACAACTTTTGCAAAATGTTCCTGAGATGGCAAGGGGTGGAACTGATTCTACCCGATCTGTGTTCCAGATATGGTATCGATTGGAACATTGGGATTGGGTATAACTGCCAAACTGCATTCTATGAGAATCCGGAAGATAAGATCCTGGTATCTCTTTACCCTGCTGTGTGCAAGCACATACCTTCTCAATACTCGTTGTTTGATATTCCATAGCCCCGCTTTCAGGTAATCATTGGATTTACGATCTTCCTATGTTTATATCAAACAGCTCAGTGACTTCGGAATTGGATGGTCAGAAGGAGATGGAGATGAGACAGGCAGAAAAACAAAACGAGACCCGACGTGAAAGTGTTTCGAGTTTGCCGTGTGTCCGTTGATTTAAATGAAGGTTATTTGTTTGTCGCTGTTCTTTCAGATTCCCAGGTGCCACAGGTCGGTGGATTTTGGGAAATTGAACATTACACATGAACAACCTGTGGGATTATTACAGCTCACTGTCGATTTTATATCACAGCTCACTGCAATGTTTTATATTAACTGGAAAATGGGCTTGCGTTCAACCTAAAGCTGCGTTTTGTCGAAGAAAGTTTAAACATGAAGTCGATGGAACGTATATAATCCTGGGACCTCTGCCCCTCTGGGGAGATGTGTCCGTATATCTTCCACTGAGGCTGAAAATGAGGATGAGTTTCTCAAGGGGGTTACAACATAATATGAAAATGTGTTGCTGGAAAAGCGCAGCGGTTCAGGAAGCATCCAAGGAGCTGCTGCGCATTTCCAGCAACACATTTTCAGCTCTGATCTCCAGCATCTCACTTTCTCCTACAACATGGTATGACCATGTCAAACTTCAGTCCCATTATTGTATCACTTACGATCACAGGGAGAATTTCATTGGCATTTGCACTGGAAATATCAGAATAAGCAAGATTATGTGGCAAAAACGAAAACTAGGACATTAATAGAATGATGTCACTGAGCCACAAAGCGTGATGGGCCAAGTTGTCATTTTTAAAAGCTGTAAAAAATGTAAGACGGGGGAAACCGATCTGCAGTGAGACTGATCCGAAAGCAAAATGCGAAAGCAGTGTCATTGAGAAAGGAGACAGTGTTTTCTGCCGCCCTCGTTGGTGAAGTAACCATTATGTACCTACTCACTCACTGCCACGGCGCACGTTCAGTTCCCAATCTGGAGATGGGAGTACGGCAGTTCCCGCCCATTGTGATGACAGTGTTTGTGAAACAGGAAATGAAGTGGGAGCTGAGAAATGATTCGCTTTTGTACCAAACGTGATTAATGCTAACATAAAATAAAGAACTACGGTTGATGCAAATCTAAAACAAAACCAGGGATTGACTGATAGATTATGCGCCTTGCTGCATTTGTAGAGAGAAACAGAGTTAATGTTTCAGATCTACAGAAACAGATTAGTTACAGATTTCCATATCATGATGGCGGGGAAATGACCAGTTTTGTCAACATTTTTATCAGAATTTCTCATTCGCTGACACACGTCATTTAGACATATTTAAAATGGTTTCATCGACTGTAATGCTGTTTCCATAGCCGTTCAGCTGCTGAAGGTTTGCACATATATTGTTACATTTTTCTTTTACTTTCTCTCACTCAGCAGCCATGTCGAATGGGGAATTGGTTCTCCCTTCGTATAAATCAATGGAGTCAGTATTTGTCTCTTTGTGTGATGTCTGCACCACTCTGTTTCACATTTTCTGACGTTCAACCTGTTCATAGTCCTCGTTTCCCGTTTTTGGTCTTTGAAATGTCTCACATTCGGAGGCAGTGAAATAGGGGAGTTGCTGTGGTAAGGAGACGTTATTTATTCAACATGTTATGAGTCTTTCGAATTCTAAATACAACATCTTTTCCTCCGGAAATAAAAGCAGTTTCATTCGAAATATAGGATGACAATGATGTATTTAGTGTTGGTGAAAGATGAATGATCGGTGACTGCAGAGAATGAAGATGATCAGCTCTTGGTGTCTGTGCTATGGCCACAACATTTCCCGACAAATCTGCAGTCTCTGCTGCCTCAACTCGTTATTCCCACTAAATCTGGGAGTGAAAGAGCAAGCGTAACAGAAGAGAAGAAAAGAAGTTTTTGTGGGACAATGGAAAGAGGTTCCAGTTTGTATTAACAGTCAGCAAGAAACAACATTCATTGGTAGAGAAAAAAGGAGGGAATAACTCTAGAAGCATCAAATCACAAAAGGCTGAGCTCAAATCAGAAAGCTGCGGGATCAGCAATATGACATTTGAAGAAGATGAAACAATGAGCCTTTGAAAGATTGGACATCCACAACTGGCATTTGAATCCCAAGTTCTCTTGTTTACTAGAGAATCACTTTAACGAACCGAGTCACAGTGCCTCCACTAGAAGTGCGTTTACACATCCACACTTGTAGTTCTTTAACCACTTCATCACAAAAGTTTGGAAATGTTTTTCTTTTTTGTTGAGAATTGCAATCAATGCCCGCTTTTGAACAGACATTTCACAGTTCAACATTCTCCATTGAAAATGTACAGGGAAAGTTAATGTGCACTTACATTGGTTTCAAACTGTACTGTTCACCTGTTTAAACTGATAGAATAAGGAGATTGTGTCCATCCTTTCTTGGCCCATTGACGGCGTTCACACACCCAGAGGGATCCTCACACCAAGAGGAAGAGGGTTATTGTGGTGAATTGACCTGGAGTGAGTGTGAGCCAGAATCAACATTGGGCAGTGTAGGCAGACCCATTGGCATCAACACTGAGCCTAACACCACCAGCTCCACGATAACTTCCTGCCTCATGCGTTCCAGTCATCATTGCCATGCACTTTCATTTGACTTCCTCACTCCACTTCTTTACTTGTTCACGACCGATTGCAGGTGTCTGCTTAGAACCTGACATTTTTAGAAACATGTCTCTATCAATGAGATATGATTCACTGATCATCAAAAGATACCCCGGAGAAGGAGGGAATGAGTTAGTTTCTTGAACCTTTCAACTCATGAGCACGACGAATCGTCATGCTGCTGCTAACGATGGATTGCTCGGATGTAGACCCAACAACACTGAAAAAACAGTGAGATGATTGGCGCGGGATTTGCCGTGGTAGTTTCTCCGTGTATCTACTACCATACTCCTTCTAATTGGATGCAAACAATCCATACCTGCTGTAGAAGTGAAATGGAAAGGAATTACAATTAATTACTGTCTGAAACTTTGTTAAGCTGCTCTCATACCTTGGACTGAACGTGCGCCGGAGTGTACAGCAGCAATTATCATCCTGATAAGGAGTGCAGTTTCTGTGCCCTCACCCTTTCTGTAACAATAGTACCGCGTTTGTTTTCAGTGCGAACGCAACCCGGTTTGAAAACAAAGTAACATTTATTTGCTGGTGTCACAGTGCACCACGGATTGTTGATGTCGCCTCTTTGTCAAATGAATCCCAAGATAGTCTCTGAAAGGCCTCATTTTGATTTTGTCTGCTGTTTTTCAACGCGAATGATCCAACACCATAAAGCCTGAATCATGCTTTGGTGCAGTTTGCATGTTAGCGACTCAGTCATTTCGCAACAGGAAAGAATGGATTTGCAGTCTAACCTTCACACGTGCTCTGAAATCGAAGCCATGTTGGAACTGGAACTGAGAAAGTGATAGACACGAAATGACGTTGTATCATTTACCTCATAGAAGAGCAGGAAAATGTAAACCTGGTCAGGGGAGGAGGTGGGGACAGCAAAGTGAGACAAGTGGAGGTCTCGTGAAACCTCTTCTTTCTGATTCAGTCAGCAACAAGAGTCATGAAGGTGCCTCAGGCTGGATAGCTTCCCCATCTCGAACACCGAACAATCACGTCGAGTAAGGACCTCTTTGACACCTCATTGTTTTGTTCTGCTAATTCTATTTGGAGTTTCTTACCTCGGTTCTAGAAGCGCTTTTGTTTCACCTCCTCGTTTATTCTCCGTCCTTCATTCTCAGTTTGTTGGGAAGAACGAGGTGAGGCAGGAATCACTGCGGATATCCCACGCTGATCATTCTCTGCTGTAACTGTTCATTAATTTTACACCAAAAGCAAAATATTATGAATTGCATTTGGAACTTAAAAGAAAACATGTCGAAGGCCTCAGGCCTAAGTGACAGATATATTATCTCGAGAATGTGAGCCCAGTTCTCCACAGTCCAGTCAGCGGGTGGAGAAATTGCCTCATCAGCTGCACTTTCACACTGTCTTCTGCAGTCAGAGTTTCCAAAGACCAGAAATGGGAAATGAGGGATTTGGACAGAGACTGTGAAAGAAGGTGACAATCAACATAGAAAGACAAATGGAAACTCACATTGTGGAAGACACTGAAAGGGTCAATTGTCCACTTGACATGGCTGCTAAGTGACAGAAAGGAAAAGAAAAAGGTAACCATTAAAGCATAGCCTGTCACCAGCTCATGGAAACGGAAGCAGCATTACCGCCAAAACAAATCTTTTAAATTTGTAAAAGTGACGGTTGTCAACTAATGAGAATTTTTGATAAATATGATGATCCCACACATAATACTGAAAATGTGCCTGCATTACAATGTTGAAATACCGAACGAACCTGCTTCTGTCGATCTGAAACACTAGCTCTACTTTGCTCCATGGATACTGCCAGGCGCTGAGTTTCTCCAGCATTCCATGTTTTTGTTTCACATTTCCGGCATCCGCAGCTCTTTGTCTTATGTTAACCTGAATCATGTTTTTTGACAAAACATGACCACTTCTCAGCCACATCCATCATTTCCTGCTTTAGGAATGCTGCCACTACGACAAACGAGCACAGGAAAATTCCCATTCCTCGATTGGAAATCGAACTTGAGCCAGAGCGCTGGGAGCACTGAATCAGAAACAGTAGAGAACCACAGAAAACAACAGACCCTGTCGTCCCTTGCATCAATTGCACTGCTGTTGTAAGGTTTGTAGCTCAGGTTGAGGTTTCGGGTGTAGGTTTGTTCACTGAGATGTAGGTTTGAGATCCAGACGTTTCATTACCTGACTAGGTAACATCATCAGTGCCGACCTCGCAGTGAAGCGAAGCTGTTGTCTCCAGCTTTCTATTTATATGTTTGTGCTGGATGGAGTTCCTGGGGTGTGTAGTGATGTCATTTCCTGTTCGTTTTCCGAGTGGTTGACAGATGATATCTAGATCTATGTGTTTGTTTATGGCGTTGTGTTTGGAGTACCAAACCTATAGGAATTCTCTGGCATATCTTTGCTTAGCCTGTACCAGGATAGATGTGTTGTCCCAGGCGAAATGTTTTTCTTTCATCCGTGTGTAGGGCTACGATGGAGAGAGGGTCGTGTCTTTTTGTGGATAGCTGGTGTTCGTGTATCCTGGTGGCTAACCTTCTTCCTGTTTGTCCTACGTTGTCTTTGTGGCAGTCCTTGCATGGAAATTTGTAGATGATGTTGGTTTTGTCCATGAGTTGTACTTGGTCTTTTAAGTTTGTTAGTTTTTATTTGAGACTGTTGGTGGGTTTGTTTGCTACTAGGATTCCGAGGAGTCTTAAGTCTGGCTGTCATTTCTGAAACTTCTTTGATGGATGGTAAGGTGGTTAATGTTTCTGGCTGTGTTTGGTCTGCTTGCCGTGGTTTGTTCTCGAGGAATCTGCGGACTGTACTTTTTGAGCGTCTGTTCTTCTTGAATACGTTGTATAGGTGGTTCTCCTCTGTTTTCCGAAGTTCGCCTGTGCTGCAGTGTATGGTGGCTCGTTGGAATAGTGTTCTGACAAGCTTCGTTTGTGTGTGTTGGGAGTTAAGTATTTGGTCAGTGTTTGTCGTTTTTCTGTATACGCAGGTTTGTAGTTCTCCGTTGTACATTCTTTCGACTGTGACGTCGGTTGCTGTCGGTTTCTTCCTCCTGGCACTCCATCCACAACGCCATAAATAAATACATATATCTAGATATCATCTATCAACCTCTCAGAAAACGAAAAGGAAATGACATCACCACAAACCTCACGAACCCCATCCAGGACAAATGTATAAATAGAAAGCAAGGAGACAACAGTTTCGCTACACTTAGAGGTTCCACTGATGATGTTACCTAGCCTACACTGCTTTTGACATTTCAGTTCTGATTATTTTCGCTGCAGACCAGTTTCACCCTGTCCTACATTATTTGTGACAACGTGACAATTGTCCATTCAGCCCTCTATGCTGTTTTGTTCATACTTATCCATGTATTCTAGTCCCCGTTTCCATTTGACCCATAATGTTTCGTGTTCTGATGTCTCCAGGTCAAGTGTAAATGGGATTCTCCCTGTGATCTTAAATGACACAACAAATAGAGAGAGGTTTGACATGGTCTCACTGTGTTGAAATACCCTTGATGAATCGATCCACTTTTTCACCCACAGAGGGAGTCACACAGGCACAATCCCAACAGGGACAGAGGTTTGAGAAGATTTGTAGCACCGGTTGAGTTTCTGGAAGTAGGCAAACGTACTTCCAGCGGGGAAGAGGTCTTCGGGTTCTACCAGTTCCTTGCGTTTCACGTCCGTGAGTTTCTCGGAAAAAGGCAGCTTAGGTGGACACTTCTCCAGACAATGTGAACCGTTGAAGTGAACATGGACAGTGCGCTTAAATAGTCACACACGGTACTCATGTGTAACTTGCAAATTCCAAAAAACCCACAAACCCAAACCCAATATGATAGGACAGCAGCCGGCAAAAACAAATCATCAGGCTAAACAATTGACAGATGACACACTTCCATGTTGCGTCTCTTTCTAGTTTTGTCCCGTCGCACGTGCATCTCCCTCTGAGTGCCAGGCTGCGAGGACAAAGATCTGTTTTAAGCAAACACAGGCAGTATGTGAAGGAAGGACCAGGGTTATATAACACGTTGGTTATTGAGAAGCGAGGGAATTGCACTCAGCTGTTCTATGATCAGGATTTTATCTTCCTGATTCCCCAAGGAACTAATTCAAGGAATGTGCAATATATACCCAGTCCGAACGTTCCAAAGGATATCCTGTCTGACAGAAAGATCAGGGGAGAGTCGAATCCACTCCTTCATGGCTCAGGTATATTTTGCAGACGTTGTCCTTGCACTTCAGCATAGGAGCTCACCGCAGGTTCACAGATTTCTCCAGCACAGAGAATGTCTTTAGGCCTATTTGCGCACTGTTCTTGACTCATTTACCAACACTTGGCTCATTGGTCTTATGAAGATATCGGTGCACCTTTCAGAGACTTAATAGTAGCAGAACTTCCGGACACAGAACGAAGTGTTCTCAAAACGCCACAACGTAACACTGGTTTGAAGAACTCAATTATATCATTGCCTGGAAATGAAAAACAAATTTGCATTCGGCCAACCAGTTTAAAATATACCCTGAAAAAAATTAATTCCAAACAAGTTTGATTTGATTTTATTGACAATGTTAAAAGCCAATGAAACAATCAGATGCTCTTGGGCATAAGACCGGAAAAATTGAACAGTTCAGAAGAGAACTGCTAAGATCCAGCATTTAGCAGACTGCTGAGAAATATCTCTTAAAAGTACCTTTTGGTTCAGTAATTGGTGACGCAAAAATTGCAAACAAAGGGAAAAGAAGACATTGGAAGCTCCAAAGACAAGCACCGACTGCTGCTAGTTTTTAAGATGAGAAGTGTTGTTTGTCAATCTTAGTGGGGAATGTATCGGACTCGTATTATCGAAGGGAAGTTAAAAGATAGTTTAGAGAAAGAAATTGTCAATAGTGTTTCGTTAAATATTCTCTGTTATATTTTCAGAAATGGCATTGTCAATTTTTACTTTAAGTAGCCCTCAGCCACTCGAAATTTTAGATTCCTCCAAGGGATAATTATTTTCTGTGTTGCTGGTTTAAAATTTCACAGGAGTGTTTACCTTGGGTCCTAACAATCTTGGAGATCGTCCTGGATTTGAAACTGTTTGGACAACTTTGAATAGATTTCGGGAAACGAAAATTCCCAGCAAATTGAAACACTTCCAGGTTAGTATACTAGATCTTTAAATAAAACGCAAGTGAGACAAAGTGATTATTTTTGGAGACTTGTGGTTGATTAAATATAAGAGAGAGAAATGTCTTAAAATTGCAACAGACGTTCTGAGATTTGAAGATGTTTCTCAAATTTGCCAAGAAAGTTTAGAATGAAAGAAAATGCCATACTTTTAGTATTAGCAAATAAGTTAGATTTGGGATTAACCAGGGACAAAATAAAGTAGTTGAAGGAATTACACAAACACTAAGCTGTGACGGAAAAACAACTTAGTGCAGTTGAGGTAGAAAAAATTAAGTTAGTCTCGAGGAAAATGGAGTGAGAAGATAAACAAAGCGAGAGAGAGGAAAGCGAGAGGGAGAGAGAAAGAAAGGGGGGAGAAGAATGAGAAAAGTTAGAGAAGAGAAGTAGAGAGACAGAGAAACAGAGAGAAGGGAGATAGAGAGGGAGGAAAAAGAGAGAGAAATTCCTTGGATGAGCAAAGGGGGATAAGAAAGGAACAGAGAAGAGAGAGAAGGAAAGAGAAAATTTGAACTTGAGAAGTTGCGACTTTGTCAGCAAAATCAAGTTAACAGGATGGAAATTAAAAGAGAAATTAGTGATATATGTAAATGTGTCACAACTCCACAACATTTTGATGAGGATGATGTTGAAGCCTTCTTCATTTCAAGGAAAAACATGGCTAGGCAGATGGAATAGTCCGAAGATTTATGGGTAATGCGAGTTCAGACAAAACTCGAAGTCAGAGCGAGGAAGGGATTTGGTATGATATTATGTGAGGTGTGAAAAGATTATGAATGATTAAAATAGGCTACTTTCAGTGCTTCTGAACTGGTACCAGAAGTAAATCGAGAGCGTTTCTGAAACACTGGTCAGACTTATGTTGAGTTAAAAAGAAATAAACACAATACTCTTGATGGATGGATTCTTATTTGGAAAAAGAGAGGATATTTCAGGCTATTACAGAGATAATTCTGCTGGAGGAGTTCAAAAACACACTTTTAGAGATTGCAAGAATTCACGTGGAAGAAAAAAAGATTTCGGAAAGTCAGAAGGGGAGCAGAATTAGTAGATGAGTACATGCTGGTGCATAAGACAAGCTTTCGAACAGATATTCGTCCCGTGAAGGATCGAAATTGGCAGAAGGGGAGATTCTGCATTACTAAACCAAGAACCGGGTGCACTTGGAAGATATGAGAGCAGGAAAAAAAAGACCAAGAGAGTGGAAAGGAGGTGAAAGGCCTCAGCTGTTTCCATTCTGGCAAAGTTGAATACGAAAAGACACAGTACTTGTCGTTAATTAAAGGTGTTGTGGAAAATAGAAGTGTTTAAAGAAGCTAAACTGGTGGCATTAATGTAGGTAATACATGAAACCGCAAGAAGAGCTGAGAAGCTGCAGACGGATGTGCAGCCTCGGCAGGGCCTGGTTATGCAGTTATTACCTGATCTCTACAAAGAATCTGCCGCTGTGGTAACGTTTACTCAGAAAGAACGGGGGAGATGAATAAGAAGCTATAATTTTGAGAGTGACAGGATCTAACCATTCGATGGTAGTAAGAGATGGGCGAATATGTACCCTTTCATATCTGTTTCCCATGAGTGTCGTAATTTGTGGGATATATGGGCAGACGTTTAGCGTTCCCTTATGTAAGATCAGGTTGCAGCGCCAATTTATGTCGGGGAAATTTACGCTGGGCGCGATAGACAGAGTGTCAGGTCCATGAATTCAGTTTGTGCTTGAAATGATTTGGCAAGATCCAATTTGGAAGTGACTCCCCTTATTGTGGAGAAGCCCAAGGAAGACGAAGAAACTGAAGTGTTAAAACAGAAATATTTTTCTATTTTCCCAGACTGTGTGTTAAGCAGATCCCACTCTCAATAGTCACAGCACCAAGTGACAAGTAAACAGAAAGATGAAGGAGTTGAGTTGAGGTCAGCTGATACACTACTTGATATGATTCGTGTAGTGTGCCGAATTACACAAGACTGTGTTGCAGCTACCACATAGAGAGGAAGTGTTATGCGTAGCACATGAACTACCTATAGGGGGTGACCGAGGGTTACGACACACGCAAGCTAAATACTAAACATTTCTATTGGCCTGGAATGCACACGGGATGTGGTTTTCTTTTTCTGACAGTGTCACATATATCAAATGGCAGGTAAGCCTCAGGCGGCAATAAAAACGCGCCTTTGTTGCCAATTGCCACAGTTGGAGAATCTTTCAGTTGGATTATAATTGATTGCGTGCATCCCCTCCCAAGAACTAAATGTCAGAACCAGTGCTTGTTGACTACAATGGATGTGCTATCTATATTTCCAATGGCACTTCCTTCCTGGAGTATCAAGGCCCACAATTCTGGTAGAGGAGTTAGTAGCTTTCTTCACACGCTATGACCTAACTAGTCAGATTCAGTTGGACTAAGGGTCAGATTTTACTGCTCAACTGTTTAAGGAGGCTATTGATAGCTGAGATACAACACTTTAAATCTAGTGCATATCTTCCTGAATCCTTGGGAGCTTTAGAAAGACGGCTTAAGACCTTGAAGACCATGAAGACAGCATACTATCAAGATTACCCGAATCATTGGGAACATGATATCCCATTCGGATTGTTTGCCATTTAGAATGTTCCAAACGAATCAACTTAGTCAATTCCTTTTAAGTTCATATTCGCACATGAAGTGATTGCCCTTTGGAATTAATTAAAGAAACAAATGATAGGGTCAAAGTCGAAGATCACACAATTAAATCATGTAACGGAATTGAGGGAGAGACTAAATTTGTCGGTGATTCAGCAAAACAACACCCAAAGATGGCACAGCGTAGGATTACGCAGAGGCAGATAAAAGTCTGGGACTCAGAAGTTTTCCCAAGGGGATAACTTGCCAGTACTGTTACCAATCATAGGTGATCCCTTTAAAGTTAGGTTTAGTGGTCCCTGTGAAAAAGTTGAGTCAGTTGAACTATTTAGCAAAGATGTCAGATAGAAAATAAAACTGTATTGGGTATGTCATGTGAACATGTTGAAAACGTATTACACAACAAAGGAAGAACTGGAGGAAGAGTTGTTCGTTACTGCCCAGCAGAGTGTGGAATCGAATTCAGTTGCTTTGAATTTTGATGGACCTCAAAACAGATTTTAAAATGATGAAGTCCTTGAGGAGTGGGATGGATTAGAAAGCTGTCTGTCTCAGGAGCATAGAAAAGTGTTGAAAGATTTTTTATTCCTACAGAGTCAGGGCACATGCAAGAATCACATGGGGAGGACGAAAGCAATTGAACACGAAGTAGATGTAGGGAATTCTGCTGCGATAAAGCAGTATCCCTCTCGACTTAATCGTCTCAAAGGCTGACAGGACAAGATGCAAGTGAACACCATGCTTGACGAGAACATCATTGAACCAAGCCAGACCGCGTGGAGTTCGCTGATTGTCTTAGTTACCAAACCAGATGATTTGTGTTGAATTTTGTGCGGATTATGGAACGGTCAACGCCGTTACAAAATCGAACTCATATCCAATTTCTAGATTGCAGGACTGCATCCAGAAAGTCGGACAAGCCAGTTACATCACCAAGTCGGGCATAATGCGTGGCTACTGGAAGGTACCGTTGTCAAAGTTGGTGAACAAATCTCTGCGCTTGTAACTCCATATAGGGTATATCAGTTTAAAGTGATACACTTTTGAATGAAGAACAAGCCCGCCACACCCAAAGACACTTGTACAGAGTTATGGCCGGGTTGACAAATTGTGTAATCTATTTAGGCGATGGAGTGATCCTTAACAATTCAAGGAATGATGACAAGGGTCTGTTGGCAGAGCTCTTTGAACGACCACGAGAAGCAAAACTGATGACAAACATAAATAAAACAGAATTAACGAAGGCAGAGGTGATGTTCTTAGGATGTAACATCGGTCATGGCAGGTTGAGCACCCTCCGGAATGTGAGGACGAAGGCTTCTGAGGAATTGCCATGATCAACCTCGAAGAAAGAGTTTCTTTAATTCTTCAGACTCAGCGGACTCTATCAGAAGTCTGTTCCAAACTATACTAGTGTAGTTGCATCGTAAACTGATTTGCTGAAGAAGAACACTACTTTTCGGTGGACAGTAACATGCCACGTGGCAATTGACCATTTGAAGTCGATATTAACCTCTAAACCAGTATTACCTACGCCAAACGTCTAAAAAACTTTTAAGTAGCCATCGATGGTCGTGACGTTAGAGTTGGAGGTGTACTCCAACGGGAAAAATGAGCATGGGGAAGAACTGCCAGTTGATAACTTTTCATAGAAAATCAACATCTATCAGAAGAAATGCTGCACAATCCAAATAAAAAACTACTGAGTTTGGTACTGGCGTTACAAATTTAATGTATGTGCCATGAACAATGGATCGGAGAGGTTATGTACACAGACCACAATCCGCTAAAACGTTGTATATATGTAATAATATGAGACTATCACGTTGGCTTCTTATGGAAGAGACGTTCACTTTAAAAATCGTACATGTTGTGGGTCAGTAGAATGAAATCACAGACACGTTATCGCAGGTTCAACTGATGGTGTTCAGATGGGATTGTCTTTATTTCATGTTTTATATGTATATATAGGAAATAACAAAGTCGAAATTGTATAAAATTTATCGATATGTTCGGGTAAAGTATTTAAAAATTAAAATGAAAACATGTCTTCATTATGATGGTTTATTGTTTCCTGTAGAGGCGAGGTGTTTTAAACATATTAGTGCACGTTTAAGAGATTTAAAAGCAGCAGAACAACCAGACACAGCAACAAGTGTTCTCAATAAGACAACGACGTTATCCTGGGTCGAACAATTCAATTCGTTCATTGCCTGGAGACATAAATAGTTCGAGTTTGGCCACTCAGTTTAAATTTTAATCAGGAAAATATATAAATTTCAATTCAAATTTTAATTGCGTCTCTTGAAAGTCTTTAAAAAAAAACAGGGACCCAATCAGATGCTCTGGGGTATGAGACGGGGGACATTGAACTGTTGAGAGAAGGACTGCCAAGACCTTGCATGTAACAATCTTCTTGAAAAAAATATATATAGAAAATAACTTTTCGATCCGTGATCTTTGACACAAAATCTTTGACACAGGGACAAAGAAGAGACAGGGAGATCCGAAGACAAGAACCTACAGCTGCATCGTTTTGATAAAGAAGTGCTGTTCTGTAAACGTTAACTGGGAGTTTCATCTGAATAGCATTATCGAATGGAACATCAAAATGTGTAATATAAATACATTGGTCTGTTAATTTATCTCTCTTTTACTTAAGAAATGAAGTGCTGAATTTTTACTTCGTGTAGTTCTTGGCCAATAGAATTGTTGCAGATTCCTGTACAGCATAACTCGTTTTTGTGACACTGGTTTTATTGTAAGCTGGAGGGTTTACGCTGTGTCGTAACTAGTCTAAACAAATTTGGCAAAACAAGTGTACATCTGTGCAGTTCATTGAGTGAACTGGAGATTTGCACCATTCATGACCTGGATGAAGTGATTCTCCCCGCCGTGATCTGAGTCGCCAAAAGTGAAATGCTACGCAAATTCTCCGTAGTTGACAGGATTCGAACCTGCGTGGGAATGCCCCAATGGATTTCAAATCCATCGCCTTAACCACTCGGCCACAACTACAAATGGACAGACTGGATTCTCATTTCCAGGTCTCTGTCCCTGGGAAGCTTAGCTGTAGTGAATCATTGGTTATTTGAATTCAAAACCCACAGCTTTCAAATCGATGAAATGTCGGGACAAAGTGGGTCTGGGTGTTTCACCCCGATAGGTGGGATCTATAACCAGCTTAAACGACTGCGGTAAATACAGAAGAATACTCAGCAGGTCGAACAGGATCTGGGTTGGGGAAAGGCGATTCAACGTTTCAAAACTTTTTCAGAACTCCGTTTTCTCCCAGTAGTACTGACAAACCTGTTGATATTCCACAGAATTTTCTTTTTTTTTCAGATTTCCAACATCCACAATCCTTTGCATTAGCCATCAAAACGATACAGAAATTCCTTTGCGATTCTGGATAAGATTCCTGTTTGGGGAACATTTTCCTGACCACATTAAAAACCCGGAGCTGTGCAGGAAAGAAAGCCAATGAAGTATGAGCAGTGAGAGATCCGACCCTGGAACGTCCCAAAACACCAACCTTTCGGTTAATGGATGAAAGTGTTGACCCATTACGCAACTGAGACGGGTAAACTTACTCATTGCACGATCCAAAAACAGGCTTTTCACGAATTCAAACTTCAGCCTGTCCTTCACGAAGTGATTGATGTCCTGTATCAGTTTTTCTTTTGCAAAATAAATCCTGGGGCATTCACTGCAGTGAATCCTGTACCCGCTGGAAACACATCCACGTCACAGCAACCAACGTTTCTACAACAGGATTCCTGCTCTCTTCGAGTATTTTTTCAAACTTATTTGCACCCGAGTCTTCTCGTGGTCTTGTAGCCGTGGCGAGGTTTGAACTCCTGACGCGCAGGAATGAAAATCCTTTCAATGTCTCAGATTGGTTGATGTTGAGAGAACAACATAATCAACGTCGCGGCCTCTTAAAGACTGGCTGTGTTAAGTTGGATATTCCATCTTCATTCACCTGTGGTTTCGCTTCCCAAAGAGATTCGAAAGCTTTCGAAAGCTGCGGACATGCGTTTATTGTTATTTTTCCTTGTTTTTTTTAACCTGCCAACTGGCGATATTTTCCCAAAGCCTCTTCGCAATCCTCCGCTTGCATTATGTCCAGCGATGAGCAAACCCCTTTTGTCGATAAATTACTGAGGTTGGGATTCTTCTCTTTGGAACAAAGAAGTTTAACTGGAGATTTTCATGGTCTGTTTATAATGATGGTGGAGGGCGCAGTGCGGATGGGTGGGTTGATGTTCTCGAGAAAATTTTGCCAACGATCAGTGTCAGTTTCCAGAGGACTGCGGCTAAAGATATTTAATGAAAAACGAAATTTGCGAAGAGTATATAGAGCCTACTCTCAAGGGAACTGTTAATCGTTTAAGACACAGATGAGGAGGACATTCTGTCTTTCAGAGAGTAGCAAATCTGCAGAATTCTTTACAATGAAGGGCTGTCAAGGCTGAGTATAATCAAAGCTGAGACGGCCGCACAATTAGTCAGTTTGGGGATCAAGAAGAGTGGGGATAAGGTGGCCAAGTGCCGTTAAGAATGAACCAAATCAGACATGACCTCATTAAAAGGTTGAGCAGACCTGATGGGATGAATGGTTTCCATATGTTCCAATATCTTATCTGTCATTTGGAAACTGCGAGAGACAATTGTGAAGAAAGAAATTGCAGGACGTTGAGAAAAGATGATTGGAGTCAAACTGAGTCAACATCATTTGTTGAATGGATAACACACTTGACAAATTTGTCAGAATCCTTTGATAATATTTCGAGCAGAGCTGATCAAATGTTTGCTCGCATTCCATAAGAGACATTATCAAAAGCCATAGTTCAAGGTCGGAGTTCACGGTGAAATGTTAAAAAAAGGCCAGGATTGTCTGTTGTTTATTTAATGCAAGAAACAGAATCTGCATTATTGCATATTTTCAAGTTGTAAAAATGTAATTAGTAAAGTGCTGGAATGGTGAGTCATAGGATTTCAACGATTTATATCTGCCTTAATGACTTGATGCAATTGGCAGAATGAAATGTGCCCAGTTTTACTGACGATACACAATAGGGGGGAAGACATTTTGCAATGAGGACAGTGGAATCTGGAAATGGTTAGTGACATGTTGAGTGGGTGGTCAATCAGAGTGGGTGGGCAAGCAATAAGTGCACGGAGGTGGTTGTAAAGTTGATAGTTTGGAGGGGAGGGTGATGCACATGGGTTGGAAGGAAATGGGACGGATGGGATAGGTCAGAAGGACGGTGCTGGGCTGGAAGTTTTGAAGTGAGGTCAGGTGGAGGGAGGGGAAATGTGGAAACTGGTGAAATCCTAATTGATGCCATGGGTTTCGAGCTCCCGATGTGGAGATTTTGCTTTAGAACAATGAAACAATACAATGCAGCACAGGCTCTTTGGCTTTCGATGTTGCGCCGACCTGTGAACTAATCTGAACTCATCCCCCAATATTATCCCAGCATCATCCATGTGTTTATCCAAGGATTGTTTTAATCTCCATAATTTAGCTGAGTTAACGACATTGACAGGCAGGGCATTCAACACCGTTAGTACTCACTGAGCAAAGAACCTGCCTCTGACATACGGCTTAAACCTATAAAACCTCAATTTGTAGTTATGAACACTCGTACAACTTCCTCAGAAAAATGCTTCCACAGTCTACCCTATCTAATCCTCTTATAACTCCCTGGAGTAATTTTGATCGCTGAGCTGTAGATTTGATTCAAAACAACAGCGCAGCGAGCAGACCTGCACCATAAACCTCAACCTGAGCTGCACATCTTCATAAACCTTGCAACTCTGTATCAAATCCGCTCTCAGACTTCTTTTCAATGAAAATAGACCCAAGTCTCTCAGATTTTCCTGATAAGACTATTCATCCAGAACAGACAATATCTTGTTAAATCTCATCAGCAACTTTTCCAATGCTTCCACATTCTTCCTGGAATGGGGCGACCAGGCAGTTCAAAATATTCTAAGTGGAGCCACACAAGTGTTTTGTATAATGCCCAGGAACTCAATCCTCTACCAATAAAACCAACGCTGACGTACTCTTTCGCAGTAGCACAGTGGTTAGTTCAGCTGCATCGCTACCACAACCACCCGGGTTCAATTCTTCCTACAAGCAACTGTCTGTGTGGGTTTCTGCCTGTTACTCTGTTTTCCCCTCACAATCCAAAAAATGTGCAAGTTAGGTAAAGGGGTCAGTGTAGAAAAATGGGTCTAGGTGTGTCCCGCCTCGAAGGGTCAGTTAATGCTTGCTGGGCCGCAAGGCTTGTTTCCACACGGTAAGTAATCAAAAAAAAAGAAAACAACCTGGCTGGTAACTACGTACATGGACTCCAACGTTACTCTGCGCATCCACATTGCTAAGAATCTTTCCATTAACTCAGTATTTTGCCTTCCTGTTATTGTTCCCAAAGGGAATCACCTCACGTTTGGCTGCATTGAACTTTATTTGCCACCTCTAAGACCAATTTTGCAAATTATCCCAGCTCCCGTGCAACCTGCAACATTTTTCCACGCTGCTCACTACTCCACCACCTTTACTGTTATCTGCAAGCTTACTAACCCATTCACCCTATGCCTGCGTCTTAGTCATTTATGAAAATGACAAACAACTTTGGTCCCAAAACAGATCTTTGTGCCACACCACTCGTTACCGGATTCCAGGCTAAATATTTTTCATGAGCCACCACTTGCTGCCTTCTCACAGAAAGCCAGTTTCTAATCCAAACTGCTAAATCATCGTCAATCCCATGGGTCTGCATTTTCTCCAACAGCCTGACATGTGGAATCTTATCAAAGGCTTTACAGACGTCATGTACACCACGTCAAGTCCCCTACACTCATCCACATGCTTGGTCATCTTCTCGAAAAACTCACGAAACCATGTTGACCCTCTGAAATCAAGTTAATGCTGGCCGAATGATTATAAATCCTATCTCTCATACTCTGTTCCATATTCTATCCTACAAGAAAGGTAAGGCTCACTGGTCATGATTACTTGGGTCATCTGTATGACCCTTCTTCAACAAGGGAACAACTTTTGCTATCTCCAATCTTCGAATGTTATTCCTGTAGACAATATGGAAATAAAGATCAAAGGCAAAGGCTCTGCAATCTCCCCCTTGGCTTCCCAGGAAATCCTTGGATAGATCCCAGCTGACCGAGGGGGCATACTTATTTTCGCACTTTCCAGAATTGTTAACAAATCCTCCTTGTAAACCACATTTCCATCCAGTCTAGTAGCATGTATCTCAGATTCTCCTCTACACCGTTGTCTGAAACCAATATGAATACGAACGAAAAATGTTCGTTTGGAGCCTTCCTACCTCCTCTGACTCCACACACAATTCATCACTCCTATGTTTGACTAGTCCTCATCTTACTCTCGTCGTTCTTTGATTCCTCATATACAGTTCTAAAGCCTTAGGGTTTTCTAAGATTCTATCCGCAAGCGACTTCTCATGTCCTCTCCTGTCTCTTCTGGACTCTCTGTACAACTCGTTGCTCACTAACTTGTAACTCTCAATCGCCCTAACTGAGCATTCAAGACAAATCCTAACATAAACCTCCTACTTTCTCTTGACATGAGCTTTAAGTTCTTTAGTAAACCACGGCTGCTTCGCTCGACAACTTCCTTCATAACTGACAGGCACATATTCATCAAGTACATGCAATATCAGTTCCTTTAATAAGCTCCACATTTCAATTGTGCTCATACCATCCGTTTCTTTCCACATCTAGTGCAAACTAAATCTTGCCAAATGTCATCCTAATTGCCTTTCCCTCAGATATACATCTTTCCCTGCAGTACATAACTATCCCTTTCTATTGCTTAAGTTAACATACAGAACTGTGTTCACGATCACTGAATTGTTCACCTACCTTCACATCTAACACCGGGCCAATCCAGTACCTAGTAACAAATCCAATGTGGCCTGTGACTGTTAATAAAAGGTCGTCTGGCCGCAGGTTATGGACTTGTGTTGAGGATGAGGCAGGATTTATCAAAGTTGACAGGGACAAATAGTTTTTCTGTTCACCTCCCTCTGTTTCCCTCACTCGCAGGAGACTGCTATTATCATTTGGCGAGGCAATTCACAGATGATATCTTTGGTTGCTTCGAAACTTCTGAACACTGTGCAAGTGAGTAAAATAGTACACCAGAACCAGGCTCTAAACGGGAGCCAAGAAAGCATGCATTGTCAGAGAGCCAGAACGGCGCTTTCTCTTTCCATTGCAAAAGGTGAGTGCTGAAAGGGCAGGCGCTTTTGGAGATTCAGTGCTGTGAGAGATGACGCTGTCAGAGCATCAGAACTGAGAATGCAGAACTCTCAGATGGTTATTGCTGAAGGATCGGTTACTGTAATAGGATAAATTCTAAGTGAGTGGGCACATTCAGAGGGTTAGTGTTGAAGGAGCAGGCACTGTTGGGGGGGGTCAGGACTGAGAGAGAGGGTACTGTCACAGGTCCAGTGCAGAGTAAGTGCCATCGGCGCCCGTTCAGTGTTGGGAGAGTGGGTGTTGACGGAGGATCAGTGCTGAGGGATCATACTTAATTTATTTCAGGCTAACATTTCTAGAAACAAATAAAATAGCAGCTGGACATGCAAACTGTCCATCAAAACATTCAATGGCAAGTCCGAACATAAATAAATTATCTAAAAACTGTCTCATATTTGAGGACATAGTGCCTGTTTTTGTCACACATACGCTGCCTGTCTGGTCACATACATCATCCCTGTTGTAGTCTCACACAACCTGCCCATGTTTTTCATACATCCTCCCACACTACCCATCTTACACACCCTTCATGTCTTTGTCACACACACCGTCACTGCATGGGACAAACTCTAAGTCTGCCAGTACTGGAGTAGACTTCAGTTTACCCACCCCCAATGATATAATTGTGTAAAAATGGTTAGAAGTTAGAGCGTGGTGCTAATAACGCCAAGGTCGTGAATTCTCACCCGCCCACAACAGAGGTATACCCTGTCGTGCTGCACTGCCCCACCTGAGCGAAAGGAACTTATCTACTTATCCGATTCATGCCCCTCATGATTGCGAAACATCCATAAGATCAGCTCCCAGCCTCTGACGCGCCAGACAAAATAGTGAGAGAGCGTTCAGCTTGTAAACGTTACACCTTTTCCATTTTCAAATGTTGGATGTAGCATGCTGTCTGAAGCAGTCATCTTAGCAGCTGATCTGTCGCTGACAAACGCTGCAGGAAGGCATGATAACTTGCTAAATATGCTGTCAAACGAAGATTGCATAAGCAACATGAGTCATTGAGGAAAACGAGCAATTGAGTTCTGCGCTGTTGCTCACTCTAAAGCAACTGCGGCCTTCGGGAGCAGAAAGAATCCCACTGTTAGATTACAATTCAAATGCATTTGGCATAAGGTTCGCAGCAGTTTATAAGCAGCACAAAACCCTGACTCCAAAGGTATGTGAATTTACAGAAGCACAGTGAGCGATCGTCGAATGTACGTTTCTCCAGACGATATTTGTCAGCATGACAAGCTGCAGCTGAGCCGGTGGCATTGCCATTGAAATTGCAGGCGTCCGGACATTGTGCTTAATTTTGGATATCAGAGCAAATGGTTAGCTCGAGTGTACGCGTTCGGAAAAGTCAATGCTATTTTTTTGTTGAAAAGTTTTGCAACGAAAGGAAATACCTCAGACGAGCGGGCGATCGACATCAAATCAAAAAATGAATAGACGCCTTGATTGTGAGCACGGGCAATGTAGGCATTTGCTTGGGAAGCTCGGCTGCGTTGGTCGGTTAGCTCAGCTGGTTAGAGCGTGGCGCTAATAACGCCAAGGTCGTGAGTTCAATCCCCACGCTGGCCAGGTGAAGCGCTTGTGTCGTTAGTTACCCTGTGCCCAAGTTCGCTGCGGCTTTTAATTTCACCTCCTGCAAGAACTTGTCACATGATCGATTCAGATGTGTGTTCATTCGAAAGCCAGTCATCGCTGTCTTGGAACAGCAACTCGTTGGTCCCACGCCGGATCTCAGCTGCGTTGCTGTATTTCCAAACAATGTGAACCATAAAATCACCAAACAGAAAGCCTCGCCAGCGCAATGAAACATTTGACAGGGATAGATGCACAACTCGATCGCCGTACCCATGATGACTCTTGGATGTTGTCTGCAGCAAATCAATCAGTCTCAATTGTTTTCACAAAGAAATGCAAAACATGAAATATATGCAGTATGAAGTCGACCTGGCACAGTCTCGGAGGAGAACCAGAGGTCAGGCTTCAATTGAAATCAAAGATTCGTTCATCTTATTTTCCTGGATCTCTGTTACTACTTTTCACGCGACTTCCAGAGGGAATTCATTCGCTTGTTCACCTCTTATGCATCGACACTGGAGTTATCATATCCCCAGCAATATCACAGAGCCATTAATGGAAGCGAATTACTGCAGATGCTGGAATCTGAAACCAAAAGAGAAAATGCTAGAAAATCTAAGCAGATCTGGCACCATCTTCAAGTAGAGAAAAGAGCTGACGTTTCGAGTATAACTGACCCTTTGTTAAAGATTTAAAAAAGGGGAGAATTAGGGAGCTATTTACACCATGCTGAGAGAAGGTGAGTCAGGGCTCCAGATGCAAAGGTGATAATGACAGAGCACGGAGAGATTAAAGGGTGATTAGGAGCTGCGAATGACCAAGGCTGAAGCCAGTGCTATGTGGCAAAATATGTGGGGGATGTGTGAAGCAGACTAAATGGAAAACAGGGGAGAAGCGTAGCAAAGCGGGAAGAGGAGAGGAAAAATGTATTGACAGAGTGGAAAGCGACAGAAAGGGAGACAATCAAGAAATAAAAAGTACAGAACAATGAAAGAAATACAAATAAAAAGGTAATTAAAATAATTGAAAGTAAAATTATCTGACGTTGTTTGAATTTAACAACTTCGACAATTTTCCTTCATTATTTTATTCATCTTTTTTATCATTTCACATGCAATATCATAGAGCCAATAGATATGGACAGCACTGGAAACACAGTTTTTGATCGAACTCGTCCATTCCGAACAGATATCCTCAACTGATCCAGCCGCGATTGCATGCACTTGACCCATGTCTCTCTAAAGCCTTCCTATTCCAAATTCCTTAAAAGTATTGGAATTGTACCAGTCATCACCAGCTCGTCTGGCAACTTATTGCAGACACGCACCACCCTCTGCGTGAAGCCGTTGCTCCTCATTGCCTTTCGAATTCTCACCCTCCCACACCAGATTTGTACCCTCTCGTTCTGCACTGCCCCACCAAATGAAGATTGCATTAGAAATATGTGATATTGAGCAGAACGTGCAAGTGTGTTCTGCGCTGTTGCTGACACCAAAGCAACTGCCTCGGTCGGGAACAGAAAGAATCCATGGATATCCAGTTTGAGGTGGTTCATGTCTCAGCGGTAGTTGGAAATGAAGAAATTGTAGGCAGGTAATAGGACATCACGGGGTCTCCTGGTGGATGGAGTGCATTGGAGGTGAGCAATGGGATCCTCGGAGGTTGGCGAGTGTCTACATTGTGAAAGTAAGCTCGTGGGCGTCAGAAGAAGTGTTCGATGTCACGGCGTGTATTAAATTCATTAACCCTTAGACAGAGGGTGATAAATTTGAGGCCTTTCCTGAGGACTGGTCATTCATTCTCCTTCTGGTTGAGGTCAGAGAGAATCGTGAAAACTCGCCAAGACTGGGAGCTGGGATCTGGCGTGGTGTGGAGCTTGGGGAAGAGACCGAGCCTGTAACTGGAGTGAGTGTGGTGTTAGGGGGAATGGGCGTGGAGTCTTGAGCAGGGTGGTGTTCCCCTCAGGTTTCTGGGGACGGGGATGCTGACAGTGGGACCTGGGGGGTGTCAGCACAATGCAGGTGATTGTTGTTGATGGGGGTGGACGTGGTGGCAAACACGGCAGTGGGGGCCGCTGAATTCACTGAGTGTGTGACATCAGCGATGATGTGAGGTGCGGACGTGTTGTCACTTGTGGCGTATGAGGAATTGTGAGGTGCGTAAATGGCACTTACTTTATGTTAACCAATAATTTCCTGTCACAAATCTGTTTGACAATGTCGTATTTTAATTAAACTCACTCCCTTACTGTTTCTCTGTTTTGGTCTTCATCTACATCTCCATGGTGTTCCAATATTTCAACCTTTCTCTTTGGACTTCCGAATTTCCATTCACCTCAGACCTGTCCCCCTCCTCATCTGTGTCCGTTTATAGCACACTGCATAATCTTGTTACCAGAGGAACCTATTCCAATAAAATAGCTCAGTCTTCCCTGAGTACTGGTAGCAGTGCTCACTGGTCAGAACCACTTCTGATGATACTATTGTGTGATCCTGATACATTCCTGCACTCTGCTGATATCACTCAGTTTCTCTCCATGTGATATCCCTCACTGTGTGGGTTTAATTACTGCCTCTGTCAGTGTCTCTCGCTCTTGCAGGTACTCCAGATCCTGGGCCAACAACATTCTCCAATTCAGAGGGAAGCAACTGCACAGGCCATTGATGGAGATTGGGATTTTCCAGATCTCTGTGGGACTCAGTGCCATTCTCTATGTTTTGCCTTGATTGCATTAGAATAATTTCCCATTCTGTCTATTTCTCTGTCTCCTGCAGGTATTTTTGATGTCACTGACTCAGCAGAATTCCCAATTCCTGTCTCGTCCATCAGCACATTGAAGATGTTTGGTCATCCAGAGACAGATGGAGAGTGAGATCTGGAGCCTTCAGTAAATCCTACAGCCGGTAAGATCACTCACGCAGTCAGCAGCACAGGGAGGAGTTCATGGGCTTTAATTCAGAACCTGAGGACATGATGTCGGAACAATGCTGGGCAAGGAATATGACAAAAATCTCAGGCTTCATTATCACCACCTTGTCTGTAAATTCATCTGTTCCACAGAACCCTCCCTATGTCGGTCAGTTTCTCCACTGTCTGTTTCATAGATACCACCTTCCCCTATCTCTATCAGCCCCAACAACCCTGTTTATCCCTGTCAGCTCCTACTACCAGCACAACTCTTCAAGTTTCTGCCGTTGCCTTTAATCCTGGGTTCTGTCACATCTCTCCTTAACGGACGAAAAACAACTCTTCAGTTCCTGAAGCCATCCCGGTCAGTGTCGTCCTTTCCAGACCAGAAAAAAGACCTCCCTGTATTTGTGAAATTTTTGAACTCCTACTACGTTCATGACCTCTGTAACCTTCCCGTCATGACAAGAAAAAAGCTCTCTACCTTAGTAACCTCCTCCAGCTGTTAGACTCCTCCTTGTCTCTGTGCATAAAGCAGAGTGACCCTGCTTCTCTCATAAATTAGTTTCTGCATTTCTAATGATGACTATGAACTCTTCCTGTCTCTAGAACGCACTCAGTCTCTGTAAACTCTGTTGGTCCCGAATGATGTAATTTCCTTCGGTAACTACAAACCTTTATGCCCTTAATTTTCTCCAGACGCAACCGCACAGCTTATTTCTATATCCTCCATGAGTGACAGAATCATACAGATGTACAGCACGGAAATAGACCCTTAGGTACAACCCGTCCATGCCGACCAGATATTCCAACCCAATCTAATCCCACCTGCCAGCAGCCAGCCGATATTCCTCCAAACACTTCCCATTCATATACCCTTCTAAATGCGTCTTAAATGTTGCAATTGTACTATTCTCCACCACTTCCTCTGGCAGCTCATTCCATACATGTACCATCCTCTACGTGAAAAAGTTGCCCCTTAGGTCTGTTTTCTATCTTTCCCCTCTCAAACTAAATCTATGCCCTCTAGTTCTGGACTCTCTGACCCCACGGAAAAGACTTTTGTCTATTTATCCTATCCATGCCCCTCATAATTTTGTAAACCTCTGTCAGGTCACCCCTCAGCCTCCGAAGTACCAGGGAAAACTGCTCCAGCCTGTTCAGCTTCTCCCTATAGCTCAAATCCTCCAACTCTGCCAACATCCTTGTAAATCTTTTGTGAACCCTTTCAAGTTTCACAAAATCTTTCTGATAGGATGGAGAACGGAAGGCCACAAAATATTCCAACAGTGGCCTAACCAATGCCCTGTACAGCCGCAACATGACCTCCCAACTCCTGTACTCAATACTCTGACCAACAAAGGAAAACATACCAAATGCCACCTTCACGATCCTATCTACCTGCGACTCCACTTTCAAGGAGCTATGAACTTGCACTCCAAGGTCTCTTGGTCAGCAACACCCCCTAGGACCTTAGCATTACGAGTATAAGCCTTGCTAAGATTTGCTTTCACAAAATGCAGCACCTCACATTTATTTGAATTAAACTCCATCTTCCACTTAGTCCAATGTCCCATCTGGTCCAGATCCTGTTGTAACCCTCTTCGCTATTCACTGCACCTCCAATTTTGGTGTCATCTGTAAACTTACTAACTATATCTCTTAAGCTCGCCTCCAAATCATTTATGTAAATGACAAGCAGTAGAGAGCCCAGCAGTGATCCTTGTGTCTCTGCACTGGTCACAATCTCCAGTCTGATAAACATCCCTCCACCACCACTCTCTGTCTTTTACCTTTGAGCCAGCTCTGGATCCAAATGTCTAGTTCTCCCTGTATTCCATCTTGCTTATCAGGCTCCCATGGGGAACCTTGTCGAATGCCTCACTAAAGTCCATATAGATCACATCTATCAATCTGCCCTCCTCAATATTCTTTGTTACTTCTTCAAAAAACTCAATCAAGTTTGTGAGACATGATTTCCCACGCACAAAGCCATGTCGACTATTCCCAATCAGTCCTTGCCTTTCCAAATACATGTGCATCTTGTCCCTCAGGATTCCCTCCAAGAACGTGCCCACCACTGAGTTTAGGCTCACCGGTCTATAGTTCCCTGGCTTGTCTTTACCACCCTTCTTAAACAGTGGCACCACTTTTGCCAACCGCCTGTTTTTTAGCACTTCATCTGTGACTACTGATGATACAAATACCTCAGCAAGAGGCCCAGCAATCACCTCTCTAGCTTTCCACAGAGTTCTCGGTTACACCTGATCATTTCTTGGGAATTTATTCGCCTTTAACCGTTTCAAGACATCCAGCACTTCCTCCCTTCTAAACTGGATGTTTTGCAAGCTGTCACCATTTATTTCCCTGCAGTCTATATCTTTCATATGCTTTTCGACAGTAAATTCTGATGCAAAATATTCATTTAGTGTCTCCCCCGTTTTCTGCGGCTCCACACAAAGGCCGCCTTGCTGATCTTTGTGGGGCCCTATTCTCTCCCTAGTTACCCTTGTTTCCTTAATATATTTGTAAAAACCCTTTGCATTCATCTTAATTCTACTTGTCAGACCTATCTCATGTCCGCCTTTTGCCCTCCTGAATTCCCCTTAAGTGTACTCCTACTTCCTTTTTACTCTTCCCAGGATTCACTCGATCTATCCTGTCTATACCTGACATATGCTTCCTTCTTTTTTCTGAACCAAACACCCAATTTCTTTAGTCATCCAGATTTCCCTATACCTACTAGCCTTCCCTTTCACTCTGACAGAATTATTCTTCTATGTACTCTTTTATCTCATTTCTGAAGGCTTCGCATTTTCCAGCCGTCCCTTTATCCGTGAACATCTGCCTCCAATCAATTATCAAAAGTTCTTGCCTAATATCTCCAAAATTGGCCTTTATCCAACTTAGAACATCGACTTGTAGATCTGGTCTATCCTTTGCCATCACTGTTTTAAAACAAATAGAATTATGGTCGCTGGCCCCAAAGTGCTCCCTCACTATCACCTCACTCACCTGCTCTGCCTTATTTCCTAAGAGTCGGTCAAGTTTTGCACCTTCTCTAGTAGGTATATCCACATACTGAATCAGAAAATTGTCTTATACACACTTAAGAAATTCCTCTCCATCTCAACCTTTAACACTATGGCAGTGCCAGTCAATGTTTTGAAAGTTAAAATCCCCTACCATACCTACGCTATTATTCTTACAGATAGCTGAGGTCTCCCTACAAGTTTGTTTGGCAAATTCCCTTTGACTATTGGGGCGTCTGTAATACAATCCTAATAAGGTGATCATCCCTTTCTTATTTCTCAGTTCCACCCAAATAACTTCCCTGGATGCATTTCTGGGAATATCCTCCCACAGCACAGCTGTAATGCTATCCCCGATCAAAAATGTCACTTCCACTCCTCTCTTGCCTCCCTTTCTATCCTTCCTGTAGCATTTGTATCCTGGAAAATTAAGCTGCGAGTCCTGCCCATCCCTGAGCCATGTTTCTGCAATTGCTATGAGATCCCAGTCCCATGTTCCTAACCATGCCCTGAGTTCATCTGCCTTCCCTGTTCGGCCCCTTGCATTAAAATAAATGCAGCTTAATTGATTAGTCCTACCTTGTCCCTGCCCGCCCTCACTGTTTGACTCACTTCTGTTCTCAGCTGTACCCATTACAGATCGAGCTCCCAAAATCCTCCCTGTGATTGTTACCACGTCCCATCCGTGCATTCCTCCAAATCCCTGTAAAGTCCTCCCATTCCTAAAACCCTCAGTGTATATGTCACCTGTTCCAGCTTCCACAAACCTCCCTATGTCTGTAAGACATCCCCCCCCCCCCGACCCCAACCACCCGTCCCAGTTACTACAGCCCGCTGTATCACTAAATGCCAGTAGTCACTATAATATCAGAGTAAGTGTGAAAGCAGGAATACTGTACTGGGTTAGATGATCAGTCCTGATCATATTCAATGGTGGGACCGACTCTGTAGTCAAATGGTCGATACCTGCTCTTCTCTATAAACGTACGATCTATATAACCTCCTTCAGTCCCCACAGCTCTCCCTATGTCCATAAATTCCTTTAGTCCCCACGACTCTTCCTATCTATGTACCCTGAATCATTCACGGCAAACCTCCCTAACTCCATAACCTCCAATATACACCACGGCCCTCCCTATCTCCATAATCTCATCCAGACCCGACGACCCTCCCATTCAGAGTAATCTCCTTCAGTTCCCATGCTCCTCCTGATCTGTGCAACCTCCTTCAGGCCCAACAGCCCTCCAGATCTCTTTGCCCTCTTTCAGGCCCCACATCACTCCCTATCTCCATCATGTCCTTCAGTCACCACTGCACTCTCTATCGTCGATAATCTCATACAGTCCGCACATTACTGCCTATCTCCATAATGTCCTTCAGTGACCATGAACCTCCCGATTTCCAAAGCGTCTATGACCTGTTGACCCTGTAAGCTACCTTTTTCAGATTGAGAAACAAGAACCCCCATAACCCTTTCTGCTATCAGTCTGAAACCAAACCGTGTTAGCCTGACAGTCAGTCGGGATCTGGAATGTGTTAGAAAGGGTATGTCAATAGAAACGCATTTAATAAAAAGTGAACGTGGTTTTGAGCCTGTTGGATTGTATTTTTATTGTTGTGAGTATAAATGGAAGAATAGATACGGTTGTAGGAGTGGCTGTGCCAAGGATACGGTTTATTTGAATTTTCGGAAACATTTACACAAGTTTCAAGAAGGGCTATCGTTTAACTTGGTAGAGAAAAGGGCACCTTAACTATCAGAAGGTGGTTGAGAAATTAGACAAAGTAGTGTTGTCAGAATTTAATGTGAAGAAAGACATGGAAGCTCGGGGAAATAAATAGCTATGTCTTGGAAGAATTGTAAGGAGATTAGATTAGATTACTTACAGTGTGGAAACAGGCCCTTCGACCCAACAAGTCCACACCAACCCTCCGAAGCGCAACCCACCCATACCCCTAACCTAACACTACGGACAATTTAGCATGGCCAGTTCACCTGACCCGCACATCTTTGGATGGTGGGAGGAAACCCACGCAGACACCGCACAAACTCCACACATTCAGTCGCCTGAGGCGGTGAATTGAACCCGGGTCTCTGGGGATGATAGGCAGTACTGCACATCACTGTGCCAACGTGCCGCTCACTAATCCTCAACAGAGAAGACAAATTGCAAGAATCTTAAAATAAGTAAAGGTAGATCAATCCTCAATAGCTCATTCGATCTATCCTAGAATATTGTGGGAAGCTAGGTAAGAGATTGCAGTGTCCCTAACAGAGATATTTATATTATCAACAGACACAATGAGTTACCAGAAGACTGCAGGGCAGCTAATGCTGTTCCATCACTTCAGGGTTGCAGGAAACAGCAGGAAATTACAACCCCGTGAGCCCAGTGCTGGGTAACTTTTTGGTGGAGATTCTGTGGGAAAGGAGCTGCATGGATTTGGAAAGGCAAGGCTGATTAGAGATAGTCAGCTTTGTGAGTGGGAAACCATGTTTCACAAACTGGATTGACTCTTTGAGGAGTTGGCCAAGCGACAGATGAAGGCAGAGCAGTCTACGTTGTCTATATGGACTTCAGCAAAGCATTTGACAAGGTTCCAAGGGATGTAGAACATCTCGTCAAGATGAAGAGGAACCAAGGAGCAGAAACAGGGCTTTAGCGAGTTACATGGGCCAGCACGGCGGCTCAGTGGGTTGCTCTGCTGCCTCACAGCACCAGGGACGCGAATTCCATTCCAGGCCCAGGCGACTGTCTGTGTGGAGGTTGCACATTCTCTCCATGGGTTCCCGACAGGTGCTTCGGTTTCCACGCACCAATTGAAGATGAGCATGTTAGGTGAATCAGCCGTACGTTTTTCAAGAAAGGGAGTAGAGATAATCCTGGGAACTACAGACCTGTCAGTCTTCTGTTTGTGATGTGCAGATTATTGGAGAGGACGCTGAGAGACAGGATTCATGATTTCTTGGCAAACCATAGTTTGATTACAGAGAGTCAGCATGACTTGTAAGGGACAGATCATGCCTCACAAATCTTAGTGAGCCCTTTGAGAATGTGACAAAATGCATTTATATCTCATTGAAAAAGTACAGAGCTTAGGATGCAGGGAAACCTGTCTGCCTGGATAAAGAATTCCTGGCCCATAGAAGACAGAGGGTGATGACAGATGGAAAGCATTCATCCTGGAGCTCGGTGACCAGTGGTTTTATATAGGGAGAGGTTACAGGATCTCTGCTCTTTGTGACTTTAAGAATGAATTGGATGCGTGAGTGGAAGAGTGGGATAGAAACTTTGCCAATGAGACGAAGGTTGGCGGAGTGGTGAGTAGTGTGGAAGTCTGTTGGAGGTTGCAATGGGACATTGACAGGATGTAGAGCTGGGCTGAGAAGTGGCAGATGAAGTCAAATCTGGAAAATTGTGAAGTGATTCATTTTGCCAAATACGGGGATAAATACAGAATACTGGATAGTGTGGAGGAACAGATCGATCTTGGATTTCATGACCAGATATCTGTCAAATTTGCCACCCAAGCTGGTAACGTTGTTCAGACGGAATATGTTTTATTGGCTTTCATTAGCTGGGGGATTGAGTTTTAAAGCCATGAGGTTATGCTGCGGTTCTAGAGAGCCCTATTTTGACGCCACTGAGAATATTATGTTCAGTTCAGATCCCCTTATTACAGGAAGGACGTGGAAGCTTCAGAGAAGGTGAAGAGGAGATTTACCAGGATGTTGCCTGGACTGGAGAGCATGTTTTATGAAGAAAGGTTGAGTGAGCTTAGGCTGTTCTCATTGGGGGTGAAGAAGGGTTGAGGGACGAATTGGTATAGGTGAATAAGAGGGTGTGAGGCAAAGATAGTGAATAGTGAGAAACTGCTTTATCCCATGGCATGCATGGTACAAGGGGGCATAATTTTAAGGTGATTGGAGGATGTGTATGGGGAGATTTCAGATCGAGGTTCTTTACACAGAGAGTGGTCGATGGGTGTAATGGTGCATTTGATAGAATCTAGGTTAAGCACGTGAATGATAGTAAAATGAAGGGTGTGTAGGTTAGTTTGATCTTACTGTCGGGTAAAAGGTTGGTATGGCATCATGGCCGAAGGGTCTTGTGCTGTACTTTCTGTGTTCTATGTTCTGTATGGTAAACTGGATAATTGGTGGTAAAATGGACAGTGAAGAAGGCTGTCTGTGGTTCAACAGGATGAAAAATACTGCTGGGATAGTGGGCTGAAGAATAGCAGATGGAGTTTAATTAGATAAATGCAAAATGTTCCATTTTGGTAAAATAACCCAGAGTGGGTTGTAAAGTTAATGTTCGGGTCTTGGATACTGTTGTCAGTCAGAGACACATGGATGAGGTACACAGTTCTTTGAAAGTGGTGTCACAGGTAGACAGGCTGGTGAAACAGGCATTTGGGATGGTTACCTTCTTTGGGCAGAGCATTGAGAGTAAGAGCTGGGATGTCAAGATGCTGGCTGACATGCTGTGCTTTTCCAGTACCACGATTATCTAGACTCTGGTTTCCAGCATCTGCTGCCCTTGTTTTCACCATGTTACATCTGTACAAGAGGTCACCGTAAAAGCATTGCTGATATGTAGGAAGAACTCATCAGGTTCACTTACCTCCTTTAGTGAAGGATATCTGACATTCTAACTTGGTCTGGCTAACATGTGACTCCAGACCCACAGCAATATGGCTGATCCTGTGCTATCTCTGGGCAATTCGCAGTGGGACAGGGAATGCTGGTCCAATCAGTGACACCCACATCCCATCAATGTATAAATTAAAATACACGTGTCCCTCCCTATCTCTGCAAACCCCTCCATCTTCAGGAATCTGTACTGGCTTTGTAACACGGTTCAGACCCGAACCACTCTCTGTCACACTCTCACCACCTCCAGCAACTTCACTTCTCCCTGTTCCTGTCGTATCATTAAACCCTGATCATGATTCCCATTCAAAATGCCCTCCTCCTGCTAGCAGACCCTTTGCAATCCCTTTAACACTTACTCCTCAAATATTATCTTACTTCATGATGTTAAGACGTTTTTGGTGATCGTCTTAGCCTTATAATCTAATATGATCCATTTTGCCCTGAGTGAGGGATGGGTGGGAATTTCTTGCTGAGGTTTCATGTTTCAATGGAATGTCCTTTCGTTGAGTATTTTTCACTGTCCCTCAAATGTTTTCCATTGTTCATTTACAGACACATTTTTCAGTTTGTTTAGATTGTTTATCTTGGTCAGTTCTCCTCTCAACCTCATGTAACTGGCTATTTTTGTTTCTAGGTGTAATTTGTCCTTTCTGTGATTCACTTTAAAAGTTTAAATTCCTTTAAACTGCACTTTACCACCATTTCCCAGAGGATCTCACCAGGTGACATTACTCAGTCACTAAGTTCCAGCACACAACGGTCGGTCTCACATAGTTACATCCCTAGCCAGTTGCACAATCTGTTATGAAAGAAACACTGAAAGAAATCTCCCAACCCCACTTCCAATATCACTGTTGTCAGTGTGATTGACAAGATTATACGAAAATTGAAGTTTCACTGAATTATCCCCCAGCCTTTGTTAACAATTTCAATGAGTTCCTGTTTAATGCAGTGATGAGCAATGGAAAACTGTTCGTTGGCTAAAACTGCTCTGCTGCTTGTGTCCTTGGCACGTAGTAGCCAGTATTTACATTCAGATTGACTCTACTTCATGATCTGTGGTGAGATGCTTTCGCCTTTGTTATCCATTATTGTTAGTGTTACCCATTTTGCCTGAGTTTGCACAAGATTGTGAACCAATTGAATATTTTTGTTCACCCTGTATCCATGTCTCCCTGCTGTCTACATCTCTTTTATCTGAGTCTTAACTCCGTCGACGTTGAAGCGACGTTCTGTATTCAAAATAAAACATAACTTACTCTTTCCCACAATTTTCCGCCACGAAGCTATTCACTAATGTACAATTTTAGTTCAACTCTGCCCCATCCTGTTCTTTATTGCTTGTCTTCAGCCACATTCCCATTGTGTTCTGATGCTACACTTTTCTCTTTGGATTTGGAAAGCTCTTTCACCTGAACCCTATCCCTGCCTCCTCTCTGTTAGTTGAAAGCTCTGTCCATAAACATACCAACATGATTGGCCAGGACACTGGTCCCAGCACGGTTCCAGTATGACCATCCGAATAGATTATTTTTTAAAATCAGGTATGGGTTGTAGGTATCTCTGGTTGACCAGCCTTTCTTGCCCAGACCTAGCTGCCCTTGAGCTGAGTAGTTTGCTGGCCATTTCAAAGGGTCCTTGAGAGGCAAACACTTTGCTGTGGGTACGTCGTGCAGACCACGTGAGGATGGGCAGATATCATTCTCGAAAGGACAAGTGTTTGGGTTTTTTGTACATCAGCAATGGTCTCACAATTATTTGTGGATTATCAATTACTATTTTTAAAATTATCGATTTCAAATTCCACCGTTTCTGATGGTGGGATTCCAGCCTGCATCCCTTGAACATTAGCTGAGGTTTGGGATACATGCTCTATCCATAATACCACGAGGCCATCACTTCACCTACTCACAGGTTGCTTATTCCTAACCAGTTATACCAATGCATCATGAAGCAAAACCTGTTCTTCCAACACAATGATGTGTTCCTGATATCTTCCAGGACTCTAGTGATATCACATAGTATCTCGTTCTTGCTCTTGATCTCGCTTTCTCTCTGTCTCTCAGTCTCTGTCTCTGTTTCTGTCTCTCTCTCTCTCTCTCTCTCCAGATTTTCCAGATCTCTATGTCTTCAATAATTTGTAACTCCTATAACAGTTCCTATCTCTGTAACCTCCTCCTAGCCCAATAGTCCCTCCACATATTTGAAATGTACTGCATTCCGGACTACCATCCCTATCGCTGTAACTTGGTTCACTGTTTACAACATTCCTTATCTCGGTAGTCTCCTCCTCCAATAAATGGAGACAGAGACATGCAGCACGGAAACTGTTCCTTCAACTCAACCAGTCCATGCTGACCAGAGTCCATGAACGAGTTGCGTTTCACTGTATTTGACCCGTATCCCTTCAAACCTTCTCCTCCCCATGTACCTGCCCAAATTTTACATGTTGTAATTGTACTTTTCTCTACCATTTCCCCTAGAAAGCTCATTCTAGGGGCTCATTTCATAACTGCACCATCCTCTGTGTAGAAACTTTTCTCCTAAAATCTCTTTTATCTATTTCCACTCCCATCTCATATTTATGCCCACTAGAACACAGAACATGACAGCGCAATACAGCCCCTTCTGCCTTCGATTTTGCGCCAACCTGTAGACCAAATTTGAAGCCAATCGAATCAACACCATTCCAATTCTTGTCCATATGCCCACAGAAAGACCGTTTAAATGCCTTTAAAGTTGGCACCGATTATTCTGAGTAAAGAACCTACCGCTGGCATCTATCCCATATCTATTTATTAAGATTAATATCTGCCTCAATTTAAAGCTATCTCTCCTCGTGCTAGGCATCGCCATCC